>NC_056464.1:13352165-13652165 GCF_008729295.1 Plectropomus leopardus
TTCAGTTAGTTATTGTTTGAAATTATATTTAATAGTAAGGTTTTGTGTTTGAAAGTACTGAGAATATGTCTGGAAAAATGAGACTTGGAATATACTGCAAGTTGTGTGAGATTTTGTAAACATTTGTTTTGTTATAGTTTTGCTGTTGTTTGACCTGGTCCCCAATCATTAAAAAAACAATATGGTCACCGATTTCTGTGAAGGAATGTGAGAAGAACTTTTTTTTAATGAATGATGACATGACTAATTGAAGTGTTCCTTTAAATTACCTGTTATTTTTTTTTGCACATTTGCAGCTAATTGTCTTTGGTTTTGACATGGAACATAATTTGTGCTTGTCAAAAAGGGAGCTTGTGGGTAACTCACCAGAATCCCTTTACACCTTACATTTTATTTAGAAACAAATATTTTTAATGGTAAACCACAGAACACTGTTGCTGTGTTTTTAACATACATTGTAGTGGAAAAACAATCATACAAAGCCAGGCTTTCCAATGCTTGATTGAAGGCTTCTGTTTTGTTTGAGATTGGTTTGTTTGCAGCCTGTTTTTGTAGAGTCTCTTTTATTGATGGTTGCCCAGCAGTCTCTTTGGGAGCTGCTGGACACAATATTCATCTTTATTGGAAATTTTCTGCAAAAAAAAAAAAAAAAAAAGAATAGTTTTTTTTTTCATCCTGATCCACAATAAAATCGGGTATCGTCCATCCCTAGTTTTGGGTAGAGGATTTAGTGTCCCGGCATAGCTCTGTCCATGCCAGCTGATTCAGCCAACAGCACACCTGGTGGATGGCACAGTGCCAAGGCTCCATGGGCACACTCTCTTCTGGCAAGACACCCACCCACACACACACACACACACACACACACACACTTGCACAAACACACATATGCTGACACCAGAAGGGATGTCATATCCCAGGCTAACAAGCCAACATGAGCACATTCATGCAGGTATACACAGACTTAAACATACTGGGGCACGTTGGACGGTGTTGCAGTGTCCAGAGGGTTAGGAGTGAGTGGCACAGCAGGTATAGATTACCTTTGGCCCACGGTGGCTGTATCTTACATACAGACACACACAAAGTCTCGCACACTCATTTCCTTGCAATTAAGCCCAGCAGCTCACACTATATGCCTTGGCTGGAGAGGTCTGACTTCAAATGGCTGTACAGCAATTCACAAACCCTCAACAACCGCACTTGGAAAGCTACATAACCCTTGAGCTCTAAAGAGGCAGGAGCGATCAACCGTTAACAGACAGATACACTTGCATAGCAGAAGGACATATAATGGAGCAAGCACAGCACCTTCCCTTAAATCTCTGTAAATAAGAGGATGTGAGGAGCTTCTTCATCATCATTATAGCAAATGACGAGTGTAAATGAGTGTTAATATGAGAGTTACTATCAAATTAGCTAATCTACTGTGAAGAATGCAGACAGCACTAGATGCACATGCACAACCTCCTATGGGAAGCGACTGCAGCGGGCTTATCAGATTACCCATTGCCGAGCTAATAGATTCTTAATAGATTGTTTTTGATTAGTTCCTCTGGTTTAGTGGCGTTAAGATGATTAACGTCTGTGTGTATGGAAACAAATACACATTTGTGTTCACCCGCATACATTTGCATACATTGTGTGATGAGTTGACAGAAAATGCGATTACTGGAATTACTTTTCTTGTTTGTTGTTTCAAGTGTGTCCTCACATGGCTATCATGTGCTTTGGGAGCATTTCAGGGCCATGATGTTTGAGCCGGACACAGAGTTCGCTCTCTTTCTTTCTCATACACACACACACACACCCTGGAAATACACGCACACAAACAACTCCAAAAGCAACAACTCCCTGCGTTCATCCCTCTCACACAGCATGATGGCGTCTCCCACCGTCTTAACTAATTACCCCCCTGCCCTGCACAGCCCGGAGGGAAATCCTCAGCCTGAAGCCTTTTCATAATGTTAGCTGGCTTGGTAACTTGCCCCCAGCCTGCCCGTCTTTAGCCTGCTTGCCTCCTGACCACTGCTAGCCATATTGCACTGACCCTGTGGCTAATCCTGTTAGCATAAAAGTTGGTGATAGCCAAGCGGAAAGCCAATTCCCCCATGCTGGTCTAATACCCTCTGGCTAATCTTTTAGCGTAACAGTTGGCTAAAGTGAACTCGCTTCAGTTTCTTTGGCTCGTTTGTTATTATTTCTTTGTGTGCAGGGCACCAAGTCCACTCTAATTATCGAGTTGAGATTTCATTTAGTGCTAATTAAGAGCAGTTCCAGCAGTGGCTTAGCTTCTTGTTTTTAGCGTTAGCGGAGCTAGCAGAGAAACAGCTAATGGCTCCATTATTGGTGCAGCTGACCTTGTGGCTTTACCATTTCCATCTGCTAAGCCCTTAAAAATGAAGAATTAGGCATTTAAGAGGAGGCTCACTGGGCATGGAGTGTTATTCACTTTCTCGCAGAGGGTTATTTCTTTTTTCACCGGCTCTCTCTTTTTCTGTCTCGCTTGCATTCCTCCTTCTCCCTCACCCAGACTCTCTTAAGTCTGAAAGACAGAGAGAGCTCATCATCTCCTCTTCATGGTAAAATATTTATCCATCCTTTCCTTTGGTTCAAATGTTTCAAACTGATGGAGTCTTTAATTAGTCATGTGTGCATCCATCTCTCTTCTCCCTGCCTGTCTCTTGTTCCCCCTTCAGTTCCAGTCTCTTTCACCCGGCCCCACTGTTATTCTGTCTTTGATTTACTCACACCATCACTGCTCTCTTTCTGCTCCTCTCTTTTCTCCATGGAATTAGTCATTAGCTGACTGACTGAGCTGATTGCATCTATTCCCAAGGCTAGCATTTGTTTGTGCATCTCCTTTCTCTCCCTCCCTCCTCCAGTCCTCTCCTTCACTCCCTCCCTTGCTCCCCACCCGCTATCTCCCGACAGTCTTTTTCCTCTTTCTCCTCCCCTCTTATTCTCACTTCACCTACCTACTTTACACCCCCCCCGCCTCCTCCCCCCTCCTGTCTCCACACCATATCTCCCATGAAATGGTCTTGGCCACAGACACTGGTTTTGGTTGCTGAATTAGCACACTAAAGTACACACAGACACTCCCTAAAGTCTCCCCCATACCTTCTCCATAACCTTAATTGCACAGTGCCATTCTAAATTGGCTAACACCAATTAAGCCCTCACTATTATATTTAATTGGTCATTTAGCTTGGCTACTGTTTGAATGCGGCGTCTCCCTGGAAATGGTTTAGTTGGCCTCCGATAGCACATGTGGCCATTTCTGAGACAGTTTCCTCCTCCCTGTGGGTTATACAATGTACTGGCCAGCTACGGATGCTGCCAAGAACCAAGATGGAAGGGTGTGTGTGTGTGTGTGTGTGTGTGTGTGTGCGTGCATGCGTGCGTGCATGCATGCGTTGGAGGAGTAACAAATGGCAGGAGGGAGAGATATTCTCCTCTGTCTACCCTTCCCTCTCTGCCACCTCTCCCTCGAACCACCATGACACCCCTCTCCTTCTCCGCTGCTCCGTCCATGTGTTGCTGCTGGATTAAGCTAATTAAAGCACTGCAAACAGGGTCCCCAGAGAGAGGCTGCACACACACACACACACACACACACACACACACACACACAAACACACACGCACACACACATTTTTATACACATGCACTCATTAGCAAGTACACAGGCGCACACAACAGGAAAAACACGCAGGAATCATGAGAACATGTACACATACATGCAAAGACATGCACCACACTCTGCATGAACTGCACAAACAGACTGCATGTAACTAAGGGCACCATACATTACAGTACACTGGTCATTATGTCGTCCTGTCAAAGCACAATGTAAATACTTTACGGGCCACTTTCTTGCTCAGCAAACAAGCCAGAAATCTTCTTCAGTGGATTTCAATGGATTTCTGTTGGGATTGAATTATGTGTCATTAGTGAAGAACTGATCTTAAGTCCATATAACCGCACCCCAGTGTTTGATGCCGCATCCTCAGCCTGTGTTCACGTCAAACTTCAGCCTGAGGACGCCCAGCTATGTGTTATCATCCATAAGAGCCTTGTGCTGTCTATTTATGGGTCACTGGCAGCAAACTAGTGGCCCAGAAATAACACCAGACCCTCTCACTTAAACCTTGGTTTGTGCGTGTTTATGAGAGTGTGTGCATGATCTGAGCAAATACGGTCGATAGTTGCAGTAGTGTGGCAGCGAGGGTATTTTTAAGACATGATCGCCAGTCAGTGTGGGGGCGTTCATGCCTTTATGCACCAGCATCTATGTCAAAATGCATGCGACTACGCACTGAAGCTTCAACATGAGACACTAAAATGTCCCGGAGACAAAAAAGAAATGGGCGAAACAGATGAAAGAAATAGCCGAGGACGGAAAGAACCCCTTCATCCTGTCACAGAGAAAGACAGGAAGAGCGGGAACGCTGTGTCACTTGGTAGGAATTCCTTCCGGATGTTTCTGCTTTCAGGATATCGGCTGCGTCTCTGGAAAACTGCCTGCTTCCAGGGAAACCTATTGGATTACTGATAACCTTGGAATGGATAGGGCCAGCACAGAGGGTGTGTGTAGGAGAGGGAGGGGAGGAGGCGAGGGAGAAGAGTGCATGGGCTGCTTCACTCTTCTTTTCCCCTCTTTTTTCTGTTCTTTCCCTCACTCAATTGCCCCACCATTGTATTCCCTTGTAGTTAAATCAATGACGGGGCCTGACGTTAAATATGAGTATACCTTTGGCTTTCATTGTTCCCTCTAAATTGTGTTTGTCCTCCGTGCCGATGCAAGGGTACGGCTTTCGACTGCACTGGTGCCCCCATGAGAAACCTGTTTTATTATTGTGCAGAAGATATCAGAGGGGTTTTGAGCACACAACAATAAACACAGTCACACCCGAGCACACACAAGCACACACCCAATAATAAGGCTCCAATAACATAGGGGTCTTTACTCCAAGTTGTCTCCAAATCCCCCAGTGGCTGGGCCTGCTCCTCGGTTGCCATGGCAACAGTAGTCAGGGCAGCCACGGCTGGCGATAGTGAGGAAGAGGAAGGATGAGAGAGAGAGAGGGGTAGAGAGAGAGAGAGAGAGAGAGAGAGAGAGAGTCACAGGGAGCATTGATGTTTGTGGTGCAGTCAGGGGATTTGAACACAGTCACAACATTGAAACTGGGTTGCTGCAACGTTGCTGAATGGTAGAGCTCGCACAGCAGCAGCTACAGTGCTGGGAATGCAGTTTCAACCGGGGTTGGAAATAAGTGGGCTTGTAGGTCATGTTTACCCCAGTGTGTGTGTGTGTGTGTGTGTGTGTGTGTGTGTGTGTGTGTGTGTGTGTCTGTGCATGTGTCTGTGCATGTGTGTTAGGGTAGAGTGAGAGAGAGAAAAAGACAGAAATGTGTGTGTGAAAGAGAGAGAGGGGGATGAAACTGCAGAGACAGCACACTCGCTCATTAACTCCCTCGGCATGTTCGCTCTGTCTTCATGTTTGTGCGCTTGCAGATGAGCTCTGTGTTTGTGAGGACATGCTCAGCCATGCACAACACAGTGGCTGCGAACAGGATTCAGTCTGCACTCTCTGTTGCTTTGATATTACATTTGCTAACAACCACACTATGGAATTTTGACTCGATGAAAAATCGTCAAACGTGATGTAAATGTAATTTAATTTGGCAGTAAAAAGTTAATAGAAAGTGGTTATTATGTCATATTTGATAGTATAAGAAAAGTATAATCTCAGCTAACGTGTTTTTTGCTCCGTGTGGCTTCCTTTACTCTCAGACAAAAGTTGTCCTCACATTCTTGACTCCAAGGCAATACAGCAGTGGGTTAATGCTATTCAGCTGACAAACCATTACTATTGCCAGAAAAATGTGAAAAGAATTACAGTAATGGTGTTGCAGGGGAATCTTTCCTCTCCCCTCCTCTCCATATATACAGTACAGAATAGCGCAGCAGACGCCAGATGCACGACAAACAGGCAGTTAGTGTCAGGACTCCGATGGAAAATCCATAGTTTCATTACAGGCCCAGTGGTATGAATGTGGCCGGGAGGCGACCAAAGCTCCATCATGGGCCCTACGGGAGCCAAAATGGCTGCATTTAGTGACGCAGTGGAGTGAAGAGGAGGCAAGAGGGTCAAGGCTGCCGCTGGGAATGAAGTGTGTTAGAGAGACAGAGAGAAGCAGCCAGATAAAGTTCATGTGCAGTAACTGGCACAGCTACTATTGTACCCTACTCACCTTCACTATGAGACTAATGCCACACCGTCTCTGTGCGAGTGTGTCAACGACCTCTCAATGGGATTTGACATCAGTGCTGTGGGTCACAACATAATGACATTTATTACATACGGTATATGACTTTCCTTGACGAGATTTCCTAGTGAGGTAACATACACAGTGCTCTCTATACCAGCCAATTTAGACGTCAGCAGTGGCAGCAGCATTTCTGTTTGATGTAGTTCACTAAGTTATCTTGTATTTAAATCTTGATATAGATTAATAGATAATCTTATATTTAATATAGTATTTAAATCTTGATTTGAGTGCAAAGACTGGAGACTTATTTGTGACTTGTGAGTCGCCACAAAGAAAAGAAACTGTATTGAGTTTCATTTAAAATTCCTGATTTTTTTCCCCCACAAGAATGTATTGTTTCAATTGCCTATTTTGTGTATTTAACGGTGCTTTACTCTGTCACAGTGAGTCATGGTGAAAGTCTCTTCCTCATCTCACCTCAGCTCCACAAAACATTGAAAATGGATTATCTGGCTGTATACTTAACATGCACAGCTCCTTATGAACTGTAGGCAGTCATACAATTCATGATGTCATGTTACTGCAGCGATTGTCTCCTTGAATATAATGTTGACTTTGTACTGCATACATTTTCTTGAATAAATTGTTCCGAAAACTATACAGGTTGGCAAACTTATTGCCCTTTTCCTTACACGTACTGGCTTGGCTTGACTTGTTAAAGTGGACTTGGGCTGTTCCAAATACCACTGTTGGGGCTTTGAAGCCTCAGTGATAAGAGAAGGTGGAAGGTGGACTACTGCAGTTAAGTTAAGTTATGTAAGTTATAAATGGTGTGGAACGCCACGGGTCGGGCAGCAGCACTAGGTGCAAAGCAGGTGCTTCACTTCTGTTGCAAGCCGTTAATAAGAGGTCGCAATTAATCTCACCCACTCCTTTTCCTCATCATATAGTCAAATTAATTCCTGGATTGCTTGAACCTTCTTCCAGATTTCTCCACCAGTAAACTGGTGAAAAAACAGAATCTAACATGAAGAATTAGAATGCTGATTTTGATGTTGATTACTATGGCAGAGATTTAAGTTTTGAAGCTTCAAAGCATTTGGGTCAGCTCAGCATGGCAAGGATGAAGGTCTCCATACAGCAGATCTACCTGCTTAAAGGTGTGTCTTTAACTGAAGACCTGTTTTGTCATTTTGAATCTACCGGTGGAGCATTTCCTGTCTGCTCGGCTGTTGTTATTGCGATCAACAACTTTCTTGTACGGTTGTTGGAGTTTTTTTTACCTTCTTCTTGGCACTGCACGGAGATACACTGGATTCCCATGTCCTCCATTCTGTTCTCTCTTTGCTTTTTTTGAGATGCAGCTAAAACTGATGCAGAGTCTGCAGCAGAGTTGTGGCATCATCACTGAATGTTATCACGAAATAAGGATGATGAAACCCGTTTGATATCAACGCAACCTGCTTGGTCAGGCGCACTTTGGCCTGGCTCTGGAGATGTGCGTCTTGGCACAACTCAGTGCGTGTAAACTGGTAATGAAAATGCAAATCAACATGGCATGGCTCGGTTTAGCTCGGAATGGTTAAAAATGCCAAAAGAAAAGCCCTATTGCTCCCATTTGGCTTGTTGCTAACGTGATATAAAATGGCACTGCTGGCACTAGCAACTCAAGGCGAACCTCATTGTTATTTCTGGTCCAAAACTCATCATACAGGGATTCTTTTTTATAACACAAATCAAAAATGGCTTTTTCTTGCACATATATGTCACTTTTCTATCACTAAAAATTAAGGAGCACATTAAAGACATAAAGCCACTTTGTTAGTTATTGAAAAAGACCTGAGGTGAGTTAATCTGGAAGAAGGTAGCTCTCAGGAGCTCACTGGCTATTGTTTGTCCCTCTAGTGATTAGAGTTAGGAGGCAGGCTTTAAGCGAAATTAGCTTTCGATTGGACCCTCTGATAAAGTGGTGGGATTGTAATTGTTTGTGACCTCCAGGACCAGAAAGTAAAGATCAGGGGAGACATATTGTCCACAATAATGTGGATTGATTTGAAACATGTTGTTCATTGCCTGAAAGTTTTGTATCCTCACAACACTCAAACAGCTGGAAAATCTCATCTTCCTCTTTCAGTGGTGTTTGCCAAGCAACAAAATGGTGTTATACAGCTATTATGTAATCATATTTCCCAATCTAGCTCAGTTTTATATTTATCAGAGAATGTTTTTGAGAGGCAAGTGCGACCTAGTCACAAAACTGTATAAATGAATCCCCATTTTATGACTTACATATATTTTATGCTGTATATTCATATTATATCATTTGTTCAGGGTTTCTCACGTGGCTCCTATCCACTTGGGAACTCTCATCATCCATTCCCACATCCACCTCACCATCCCCCTCTCTGAGTCCCCTGATGAATTGACAACTATATTTTTTGTCACACTTGCACTTTCACGTGTACCTAACTAGATGATATAATGTCAAACCTTTGGAAAAAAAACAGCCTGATTCCTCTGAGGAGGCGGCAAGTGTGGGATCACAGAGGAGAGCTGAAGCGGAGGAGAAGGAGATGAGAGGAGAGGCGACACACACACACACACACATACACACACACTTAATCAGACTGATTGCTCGCGGCTCTGACTCCTCTCATTGCATCATCTCTCTAATGCATTGGTCCTGCATCACTCTCTCCCGCAGCGAGAGTGTGTGTGCGTGTATGTGTGATGCAGTTTAGAAATGCAGGGTCCTCAGTAGACTGGTGAAAGCCACAAGGGGCATGTCCTGATGTTATGAAACCTTGGAGGTTCACCAAAATGTGTGTTTGCGTGCTTGTTTACAGCTTTCTGATTCACATCCAGTTAAGTCTGTTAAGTCGGCGAGTGTTAATGTGTGTGTAACATTTATCATGGAGGGACTCTCTTACGGAGCACATTTATATAGAGCCAATTTCATTAACTGTCAAACCTGACTCGCGCCCTTCAGTGAAACAGTTTGGGGATAAATAAATGGAGTATTGAATGACTGGATGACTGGGTAGATGGATGAAGTAGCTGAACCAGTGAGTGTGCAGCTTTAAAATGCGTAAACAAGCTCTTTTTTGTTCCCAAGCATTAAAGCTGCATATTTCTCAATGCTGACTTAACTGTCGTACATGTTTTCTCCTACCCCTTAGTTATGACACTTTTTGGAGACACATACAGTGACACACACACACATGCACAGTGACTTGTTTCTCATTCTCATATCCTCTCCTCAGAGAAAGCAATGGAGCCAGGAGCAATGCAAATTGGGTAAAATGTTCCGGAAAGTGGCTTTTCCCACTGGGACCTCTCAACTTCAGCTCTGAGTTAGCACTGTGTGTGTGTGTGTGTGTGTGTGTGCACGCACCACAGTTGTTGCATTGGTGGGTGTGTGAACACGAATTGTTCTCCATGGAAGAGTTGATGCAAGGCTGTGTGTTTGTTCATCCTTATTTCTCCCAGGCTGCTGTGGGCAACAAACCATGTTCCATATGATTTTAGGGAAAGCAGAGAGCGAGAGAGAGAGAGAGACCAAGAAAGAGACAGAGAGAGAGAGAGAGAGAGAGAGAGACAGAGTGTCCATAAAGCAAAGTGATGGTGGAAATTGAGGGCACCTCTCTGTAACACCTCACCAATTAGCTGTTAAGAAGGCTTGGCTAGCTCTTAATTTCACCAGTGCTTAGACAGAGGGAAAAAGACAGCTGTAAGTGAAGGAGAGGAAGATGGTAAAAAAAGGAAAGGATTAGAGGAGAGTTTTGACTGGAAGGAGATATTGGTGAGCTCATCATGTGATATTTTCTCAGCAATGTTTTACAGCTCTTCAGAGACCTGCTAACTCATTACCTTCTAATACCCCCTTTTCCAGCAAAATGAACATGAATGAATTTCTTTAAACTGTTAAAACCCTCGTAAAATAGCAGGTATACCATTTTCCCATTGCCAGTAGACCAGAGCCTTGTACATAGCTTCATAGTAGACAAGTATACATCCAAAATTCAATAGAAACATTCCATAGGCTTTTCAATAAGTGGACCAGGGCGACGTTAGCTTCCACGTTGGCCTACAGAAAAATGTCGTCTTTGGGGCACTCCATAAATGCGAAAGTCTGCCTGACGCTGTGTGGGTGCTGGTGAAATTGTTGCCGCTTCCCAATTGGCTGTTGCGCTTTAGAAATGAACACGTGCTGAAAGCAAAAAGGAGCTGATCAGTGGTTACAGTTCCAGAGAAAGCAGGTCCTCTTTGCTTTGTAACTGTGTCCAAATGTACTGTTCTTAATTTGTACATGTATTTACATGAATTTTAGGCGGGACTGCAACAACAGGGTCAGTACTGTAAGCTAAATTTAAGGCAAAAATCTGTGACTGTTTAAATGCCACTGCTTCCAGTTTCAGATTGAATGTCCTTAAGATTAAAAGCCTTCTAGCATTCTTTACATGTTCCAGCCATATACTAGGTTTTGACCTAGTCTTGTTACTGGTGTGTCACTTTTAATGTCAATGATGCGCCAGAAAACAGGTTAGTAAAAGGTAGAAAAGAGCACGCAGGGCAGTGAAAATCTTATGTTGACTTATTTAGTTATGTGTTCAGTTTCTGTCAAACTTGTGACCAACTAATTCTGGACGATGTTGGAGTGCTGCTTGGATGGAGATGAATGGACTTGGTGGTTGTGCACCATTGCATTGCACCAGAAAAGGAGCAAAACTTGGCATGTCCACCCAAGCGTCATATTTCCATCAATGCTGATCATAGCTGATAAATACCCGTGACTACTGCAGATATTTGTCCTGGGAACAACTGACGATTGAAACCTTTGTTACTAAAGATAAAAGCCAGATGTTAGCGGGTGTTAGTGGGTTTTTTCCACTGGGAAAGAGTCTTAAGTAAGTAAGTCTTTACTCCTCAGCCTTGTCCGTAGTGATGCATAATGACAGAAAAAGATCTCAGATTATTTTTTAGATACTGCATTTGACTCACTGGAACCACCGATTTCCCGTCTTATTGTTTTCTTTGTCTTTGTGATTGAAAGCTAGTATTATTTTCCATAAGCAGCTAAACTTGAATGACTTTGAGAAACAAGCAAAAGTAAAACAATCAAAGTAATCCAGCTGCTGTGGAGTTCAGGTTTTTCGGCTTCTAACAGACAGAGAAGCTGACAGTTTGAATGGCAGAAAAAAAAAGTCTTTCATATGGTGCCAAGTTTCTTTATCTCTGAAGAACTGCATCACATGCCCTCCTGTGAGCGTGAATCAAGTTTACCTCTAGATGAACTCGGGGACCTGGTATGTTTTTCTGGCGTTAGCCGTGGCTCCCACCATGTCCGTTGCGGGGGTTGTATTGTGCAGGTTTGAATTTATTGCCCTCTCTGCATGAGTGAGTGAGTGTGTGTGTTTCTGTGTGTGTGTGTGTGTGTGTGTGTGTGTGTGTGTGTGTGTGCCCAGTTAGGGTGGACAGTGAAGCATTGCCCTTCCGTAAATGGGCCGTGGAAAACCTACAGGTTGGACCATCTGCTTCTTGCATGTGTGTGTTTGTGTGTGAGCGTGTGTCTTGTGATTTTTTTTCTGAATGGAAAGGTATTGTCTATTCAAAGTTTGTGACCTGGCCAAGAGCAATTTACCCAAGTATACACGCAAACAGTAGATTTATGCAGCGGCTGACTCAACAGACTTGGCATCAGGAAACTTAGTAGGATGCAGCAGAGGAAGACAATGGGACTGTGATACTTATTTTACTGGAAATGGCGCAAAGAGGAGGAAGAGGGTGAAAAAAAAAAGGTTAGGAGGGAAACTTGGAAGAAAAGGCCAGAGAATGCAGGACTGTAAATAGTTTAAAGACTGCAGAGAGGAAATGACGGGTATAGGGAACAAAATAAGGTTGTGTGAATGTGTTTGCGGAACAACGCAAACACAATCTGTCTCAAGCTCCAATCGCCAGGCGAGCAAACATCACCAAAGAGATTTCAAGCCATACAAGTGCTTTTGAAAACATGCAGTATCATATTAGCACCAGCAATATTGCATTTTAAGGATGTGGGATACATTTTCATTGGGCACTTATCTCAACAGCCTGGCAAACGCAGCGCCATTAGACATATTTACATCAAATCCCTCCCTCCTCTCCACAGCTCCCCTGTGTTTTCTCCCAGGAGGAAACCAGCAAAGTGTGTGTGTTTTAAAACGCAAAGAGCGAGCCACGCCATCTGTAACACGCTCATTTCTGGAAATAAGAATATAAGTCTAATTGAGCTTTTTAATTGTCCTCTAAATCCTGCTGAGCGCCCATGCTGCTGCTTAATTGTGTGTGTGTGTGTGTGTGTGTTTGTGTGTTTTGCGTGCTCTTGCATGTGTCCGGTCTGTTGGGATGTAAATGGTTGTGTTTGTGAGTGGAGAGAGTGAGTGAGGGAGCATGCAGGCGCCTTCTGTGCATAATGAGCTAATAGCAACGTGTGGTTACCCCTTTGAGGAATCTATTAGCGTGCATTGTGTTTTTGCAGTTTTGTAAAGTGTGCGCGCATGTTTGTGTGTGTGTTTACATGAGTCAGGAAGCAGAAGAACGGGAGACTGAGTAATAGCCTTCCATGCTGTGTTTGGTACGTCATCTCGGTTCTTTTTTAGTACTTTTGAGCTATATTTGTGTGTGTAAATAACTGATTGTTTGCCATTGTGGCAGCTTAATTCCTGTGTAATTCGCTTTGATTTTTAACCTCATCTAATCACGCAAATTACACATTGTATGGAATTAACGTAGGCTGTGTGGTAGAATGTTTAATTTCGCCATGGCTTCACGTCAAGTCAGCACAGCTGGAATAGAGTGCACAGTATGTGTGTGTGTGTGTGTCTGTGTGTGTGTGTCACTGTTACTAGCCATCTCTCTTTGATTGCATGATTGCATGTTTGTGCAGTTGTCTCTGTGTTTGTGTTTGAACACATGTGTGATAGAAAGTAATCCAGGACGAAGAATTTCCTCTGTTTTCTATATTGACAACTTCCCCTGCTCATACACGCTTCCTGTTTCTGTCTGTGGGGCAGTGGGAGAGCGACTGAGGAAGTGAAAGGGCAAGATAAGCTTGCAGATGTTTGAGAGAGAGTGTGTGTGTGTGTGTGTGTGTGTGTGTGTGAGCGAGAGAGAGAGAGAGAGAGAGAGGGTCAGAAAGAGAGTAACATCAAGAGACACAATAAAGAGCACTTCTATAAAAAGCAATCTTGTGACAGTCCAGTGAGCTCAGCTGACAGTCTGGAAACTTTGCCGTGCTTTCTTCTCCTCTCGCCTGTTTTGGTCCAGGGGAAGCCTTTTCACTAGTTTAGCATTTTTTCTGTGTGTGTGTGTGTGTGTGTGTGTGTGTGTGTTTGTGTGTGTTTGTGTGTCAGAGAATTTAAACACATTGTCTCAAACACAATTTTCACTCACTTCCACTTCTTTTCTTTCTTTTTTCAACCCACTAGCATTGATTTTAACCTTATTTTAAGCACGGTGCCCCTGCAGGAGGAGACTGCGAGAGATGGTTAGAACGCAGACCAGAGAGGAAGAGGACCAGATTTAATGCTCAGTGACATATGTCAGAGGCTGCTTTGTCAGACACACACACAAACAAACACAGATACTAGAGGCATTTTCTTAGATGCTGATGGTAGCACACAGTATCCTGATGCCGATGCCATTTCTTATCAGGTGATGCTGCTGCACTGCCATCAGTCTGCGTGTTTGCGTGTGTTTGAATATTTTAGTTTGACTTTCACCAGTCGAGGGAGAATTGGCTTGAGTCTGAGTGAAAAATGACCTTCTTAGGCAGCTGGATACTCACGATATCACGAGATCCTACGAAAATCCATCGTGTCAAGCTTTAGGGAAAGCTACCGAGTCCAGACCACCAGTGGTTGAGACCAAACATTGTCCTGTGAGGAGCTACTGGTAGTTACAGGCATGGTTTAGGTGTATGTGCCAACACCATAAATGTAGAACAACAACTTGATACTGGATGCCAAGATGGCACCTATTCATTCAGAGTTTCTAGCTTTCAGGTTTACCTCCGCAATATGTGACCCACTGAATATACACGGCAGTGCCCTCCTTCAGGTCTCATCTGCAGGTTCCCCCTTGGCATGTAGACTTTACATGTGATGACATCACAGATTTTTAAATAGCTTTTCTTGGCTAGAGGAAAATTTTACAAATAGAAACCCCTCATCAATCAAACATAATATTAGAAGAATCATAATTGACCTTGTCTGCAGATTGAAGTGTCTTGTCAACAGTTTGGCAGACGTCTCTTACAGTGGCTGATGAGGAAAATGCTTTTTTGGGTGGTTGTTTTTGTTTTTGGTTGTTTATTTTTTTTCTTTACTTTGAGGAGTCACTGGGATAAATTGGAAGCAAAGCTGAACAACTTTTATTGGAGAGATGATGTTTATAAAAACAAAAACAAAAACAAAAAAAGAGTGGTTGCTCCTAGAGAGGGGAGTGTAGATGCTGAAGAAGTACGTTTTATCAGAACTGGTGCACATGGCTTTACTGAAAGAGGAGCAAAGAATTACACCAAAGGATTTTTTCAATTGAAAAGTTGTTTCTGCTCTCCTTCTGACTGGTTTCAGCAAGAGATTTATTCACTCTGCTGGTGGGTTTGTTCATTGGATTGAATAATAGACAGAATTATTTCCAAACAAACAATCTGGCACGTCAGGTAAGGTGAAAAGAGGCAGGCAGGAAAAGTTTGAGCTGATCTTTAAGATTCAAAAATGTGGATCATATGTAAATGCCAAATGTTGTTCAAACTTGATGCTAGTCCAAGTACATGTCAGTTTTGGAGTTTATTGGAATCGTGAATGATTACAAATGTTAGGCCACTGCACATCCAATGGTAAATTATAGAAGACTAAGGTTTGAGTTTACTCAAGAGAAAATATCACCGTATGTTATTTTTTTTTAGTCCAAGTTGACTAGTTTAGGAAGACACTGATAAAACAGACAGACTTGCTGGTTGGGGCAAAAAAACAGGGCCTAACACAGATTATCCTTCTTCATGTCACTCCTTCCTTTCTGTTCCTGGTTAAACTCAAATCCTATCCCAGCCCTGTTCCTGATAATAAATGAGTAATGTCCAGTGTCTTCATATGCTGCTGTTGTCTTTCCCTCATTCTTTTCTTCTGTTTTTCTTCCCTCCTGGACCCCCCCCCCCCCTCAACCTTCATCATGTCCTCCCTTGCTGACATAGAGGAATGAGAGTTGACCCAGCTGGCCACCACTTCAGACAAACTCTGCTCTCTCTTTCTCTCTGTGTTTGCCTTTGTCTCCCTCTCACTCAAACAGACAAACCACGCACACACATTATCTGTTAGTAATTGGCAGCCAGCAGCCTCTGATTTTAAAGAAAAGGTCTCGCACTCATCACTCAGCTTTTCTTGAGCGTTCTCCTAAATCATTTCTCCTTTTATCCTTTCTTGGTAACTTTCTTTCTGTGTTTTATTTTTTTCAGCGATGCCCTTCTCTCTGTTTTTACTCTGAGCCTGTGGGACTGCTCTAAGTTCAGTGCTTTCAACACATTACGACATAATATTTTAGTTATGGTTTAGTGCACTGTAAATCATGTAAACACAGTTTCTCCATGTGGGAAACAAACGCTGTTTAAAACAAAAGACTCACGAAAACTCACAAAGTTTGCAAACACGCTCTTTCCTGGTTTTCCTGTTAGTGTCCCTGTTGATTTGGATGTCGCCACATTTGCTCTGGCTAATTGTGTGACTGTCGCTCAGCCCTGGATGAACCCGCAGAAACATACAGGCCGCTGATTACAGCTTCTAATTGTCATAATTTGGCAGGAATGTGGTTGAACGTGGGTGGGCCATATCATCTGGATAGCTTTGGGTGTCAAGCAAACCCACCCCCACCTCCTCCCCAGAGACTAAAACCATTGGTCGGCCCCATTGTGTTGCTATGGCTACATGCCAAACCAGAGGCGGGGCATCTGTCCTCCACCTGGTCGCACCAGCTGCTCAGACACAACTATGGCATGCCTGAAGTGTGTGTGTGTGTGTGTGTGTGTGTGTGTGGGTGTGGGTGTGCGTGTGCGTGTGTGCGTGCGTGTGCGTGCTTGTGCACTTCTATGTCTATTTGCGTGCCAAGTCCAGTTAAAAAAAGTGGCATGTATGTGCAGTGGAGTGTATTCCTGTAAATTTGTGCATATCTCTATCCATGCCCTCTGTGACCCTGTGGTTACATAAGGCAGTGTAAAGTGGCTCTAGTTGAGCGGTGGATTATTAATAGATGTTATTTGAGTGCAGCAGCACGCCAAACTTGCAACCCACATATAGAAGCATATGATGTGTCTGCCCATCTGGGCCCAGAGGCTGGAAAGCTGTACCCACTATCTGGTTCAGCATACCCATGGTCGCTTTTCATCAACTAGAATGTAGTGGGTGCATGATTTATTACTCAGCTCTAGTCATTGGCAGGGGGACAACATCCGCTTCCTGGTTTTGTATACTCACCTCCGCCTATTGGCCAGGAGACAAGAAGTAATTTTACATTGTTATCAAACTCCTTCAATAGTTTCCCTTCCTGTAAACAGGTACTAAAGGAAAGGAGACTTTGGGGCCAACTCTCTGAAACGGACAAACTTGCATCTGTGCCTTTTTTCTGTGGCGATTGCACAGGTGTGGACAGATGTTTTAAAGAGACCAACAAACGCATTCCTCACATTCCTTCAACAAGTTTAAGGTTAAATGTTTATGTTTTTTATTTAGTTTCTTTTTACCTACCCACACTGGCAAGTGGGTCAGAAAGGTTCTTCGTCAAAGTCATTTTTAGTTGCCCCTACACAAATTGTTTTATGTATTGGTGGTTATCAAATAAAGGCAACATCCTTTAGTGCCACACAACTTCACTGTTACAAGGATTATTTAAAAGCTCACTTGTGTTTTAGCTCATAATCTCTTTCTTTATCTGTCGCCCTTTTCTAGCAAATGCCCCATCAGTACTGTGCAGCTATCAACATTCATGAAAAGGAAGCTAGATGTCTTATTCCTTACCTACTTCCATTATCAGGTCCAGAAAAAAAATCCTTATTGTCAAGTCCTGCAGTTTGTGTACACAATTGTCACTGTTGTGTCAGCAGATATCTGTGCTGATGTGCTTTGGTTTAAGAAAAAAAAAAGGTCAAGTGAGACTGAAATCAAGATCGAGTTTTAAACAGCTGGGACATGAATTTGCAAATCCGAGGATCGCGAAGGAATGATTACCATACACAGACATTCTTACTCTAACCCTAACCAATCCGATTCCTCTTGCCTAAACAGAACCAATGCAGTCAGTGAAGGCAACACGTACTAGCCACTCATACGGAGAGTAGGGTGGGTCATTCCTTTGATGTCCTAGGATTTATAAATGAGCAGCTTGGACAGATAAAGATGCTGCTTGTACACCACTGTGTTTTCAATCACAGTGACTGATATGGAATTGAATACCAGGAGATGTGTCTACCTATGTGTTTTGTCTGTGATTGCAATATTTTGTTTTCAATGTTTCATCTGGAGCTTTGCATTAACAGATGACCTATTTACCACAGCAGATGCTGAGTCAGCTGATCCAAATGTTTAAAAAAACACAGAAAAGGGAAGGACAGATGAGCAATGGTGATGTTTTTAATAATTCAAAATAGAGGAGGCTTGGGTTAATAAAATGTCAAGAGTGTTTCTTCCTCTTTTACTTTCCATTGGCGTCATTTAATGAGTAATATCACGACTGCAAGGGATTAAACATCACCTGGGACGAGGTCACATCTCAGTGTGCGCGTGCACATGTGCCTGCACACATGGCTAGCACATCTGCTAAATGTCACCACATATACTCCACAGCTGTCCCTTTCCTCTGTCTCACACACACACACACACACACACACACTTTAGTGTATTTTAATAGGGTTTAGTTAGAGCTATGTGTGGTCTGTTATTCCCTGCTCTCTCTGTGGATGACTGTAGCAGCTCAGTCTCTCTTTCCCATCCTTCAGTCGTACTTGGACTTTACTCCTCTCCACTTTCTCTCCCTCTGTTTAACTCTCCCTCACACACACACACACACACACACACACACACACACACACACACACACACACACACACACACACACACACACACACACACACACACGCACACATTTTCTCTCCCTCTCTGTCCAGTCCAGTCTTTTGGCTCTTAAATCAGTCATGCTCGTTGTATTTGGTCGGCAGCAGCCAAGACCGTCCCCGTGGACCATTACAGCACACCAGGAGAGCAGAATGAGGGGGCCGGGAGGAAGAGAGGGAGGGAAATGGGAACTGAGCTGAGAGATGGAGTGAGATATAAAAATGTAAAGAGGAGAAGAATGCTGAATGAACAACACAGAGATGAAGCGGCGGAAGAGAGAGCGTTCAGAGAGTTTAGGGGAAGCGTGAAAGCCACACTGTTCCAACTCTCATTTGTGTTCCTGTCAGTGGCAGTC
The DNA here is from genome assembly GCF_008729295.1 of Plectropomus leopardus. Classification (NCBI taxonomy): domain Eukaryota; kingdom Metazoa; phylum Chordata; class Actinopteri; order Perciformes; family Serranidae; genus Plectropomus; species Plectropomus leopardus. The sequence goes on from NC_056464.1 coordinate 13,370,936, forward strand.
TTCCCAGTTCTCCCTTTTTCTTTCCTCCTCAGTTTCAGGGGTGGATTCCCCACACTAGGCCCAAACCAAGCCAGGGACTTTCCTCTGGCTCGTCCCCAAAGAAGAGTTAGCAATATGGGCAAAAAAGTGGTTTGCCTCACCTGGATAAAGGAGTAGGAGCTAGAAAGCTGAGTGAGGGAAGGAAAATAGCTATATTTTGCCTTGCCACACTGCAGGGTCAGGCTTTTGGTTTCACACTGAAACTAATGTTGTCTTTGCTTTGGTGGAGAAGAGAACTGGGCAACTTCCATTGAAGGAAGTGAAAAAGAAAGGCTACATAACACTAGTTATTGAGTGCATATGTGTTTACAAAAGGCCAAACTGCCAAAAAACATTTGTTGTTAATCAACACAATCTCAGAGTCGGAATATTGTCATTGCACAGATATATACAATGAAATTAAGTTGCACTTCCTGAGCAGAGCTCAATAAAATAAGAATAAAAGACTAAAACAAATCTAAACAAAAGCTAAAAAGCAATTTAGTCAAAAAACTCACACACACTCACACACCAGATGCACTACATGTGCATAATGACATAAAAGGGTATAGAAAAAAGGAGATTATTACACATAAAATGAGAATATATTGCAGGGATTTAAAGGCACACATACTCCTTTGAATATCTTTTGCATTTCTGATTTTGTGAAGATGTCTGCACAAAAATGAACCTCAAGTTCACTCACAGTCACGTACAGATACTTAAATATATTTTTAGTTGTCAAACAGCTACCCGCCCCTTCACCGTGTCCACATTTGCTGCATCAATAACTTAAACCTCATCCATCAATACATTTCTCTCCTCAGTTCTCAGCAGAAGGCATTACATTTAGCCTCCTGCCAAGAAAAACAGAGTTCTGCCTCCTGGACAAACACAAATAGAGTCCAGCCGTGTTAAGCTAACAGCACAACCCCCACCAGACCTACAGATCACACACTACATCACCATTCAACTCAAAAGCAAGACACATTTTGGTGTTTCTGACTCAAACCCAAAGTTCATTTTTTTTCCCCCCGTGTGCTTTTTCTTCCTGATACTGTCTTGTAATGTGGAACTGACACAGCAGAGGCAAACACACACATACACACACTCTTCCTCCGTACCTCCCTGCACACTGATTGTTATGAGGTTGCTATGCCAATGTCTTTCCAGTTCCCCCTTGACACATGGAGCGTGTTGGTGAAAAAGACTGGTGTGTGTGTGTTTGTGTGTGTCTGTGTCTGTGTGAGCATACATGCTCAGAGGTATTTTAACACACGCAGAGGTATTAACATACTCTCAGGCACACACCGACACACACAGACACACAAAGTAGTTGGTGAGGCAGTGGAGGGTTGTATTGACGGGCAGGATTAGGGCGGTCATGGCAGGAATGTGCCTCCTCCTCTTCTCTTGAGAAACCACCAGCCGCGCACACACACACACACACACACACCCACACACCCACACACATACACTCACAATAAGCTATCACTAAAGCAAACATCCGATACCTTTCCTTGAGTTTGCACTTTTGACCTACTTATGCAGTACACTTACAGACACTGAAAGAGTTTTTGTATGTGGGCAATTTAGTATTGCAATTACGATCAAAACATGATATCTAATGACATCTTATGAGTATAAGAATCATAGTGCAGGTGGTATGGTAGAAATACAACTTTTGATTTAAGTGTTTGAACTCATTGCCTCATTTAAAAGGAGCTAACAAGCTTGCTAACTGGACAGTTACCCCTTAATTAACCAACATTTAGCAAGCTAGCTTTGGTAGAGAGCATTTTCCATCTTCAGTAACAACTTATTAAATTAACTTATGTGCACTGCTGAAGACAGAAAAGGGGAGTGAATGAAAAAGCACAGAACAAACGGAGAGAAGCTCAGAGAGCTTTATTGACTGACTAGCATGTTTCTAGCTTGCTAGCGTGCTACTCATTAACTCCTCAGCTACTTGCACATCTTGCTTATTAGGGTTGGTACATTTTTCAAGGGAAGTTGAACTTGGGAATTTGGGAATTTTAATACAAACATATTTTTAATTGGTATTATTATTTATATAATAGTTAATAATTATTATATAATTAATTGGTAATTATTATTATTATTATGGTTTATTTTACACATCAGTGGATTTATTTGACAAATTAATGGATAATATCTGCTTATGATTTGATAAAAGGCATGTGTCTATCTGCATACGACATGAAAATATCCCCTTTATTTCCATATTTCCATTTTATTCCTTTTTTTTATTCATTTGTTTTTATTTTTACTGCATCAAGAGAAACCATGCAAATTGTCAGTGTACCTGAGTATAATGGCAATAAAGACCCATCTGGATCTGATTTTCCATTTCTATAAATCCTGTTAATTCCCACCTTTTTGCTGTGCCACTTTCTGGTGTGACTGAGCCTCAAGTCATCAATCAAACCTCAATATCACACATTTACTGGCTCTAGCCTCTTAAATTTTACCTTCTACTGCTTTTATTTGTTGTTTGTAATTGTAAATTGAATATTTTTGGGTTTATGACTGTCGGTCCAGAAATATAGAGGCATCAGTTTGAGCTCTGGTAAAGGGTGATGGGCCTTTTTAACTATTCTGACATTTTAAAGACTAAACAAGAAGAACAACAGAAGTGAAGACCAAGAAAAGAAATAAGGGATGGTAGAAAGTGGGTGGAGCTGTTCGTCTTACGGGAACACTAAACTCACAGAACCACGTCACGTTTTGAATAGTGAACCACGCTAGCACACTGCCATTCACAGATTAAACTCACACACACACACACACACACACACACACACACACACACACACACACACACACACACACACATACACACACAAGGCCACAACCACCGCTGTAAATCACTCTAAACCACGCCATAAAAGCTCATTTTAAGCGCCATCTGCATTCCTCGTTCTTCACAACTGCCAGACATTATTATTGTGTGTGCATGTGTGTGTTCTGTCATTACTTTTCTCCCCTCTTACCCTCCTCTCATTTAAGCTACCAAACTTCCTATTGTTACCAGTAACCCTATTCTAAATTTATAAAAAACATCCTCTGTGTCACCAGCTGACTACGTTGAGGTTTGCTGGTTTATGTGCTCATCTTGACTTTGTTTACGTCAACTGGTTCTGTTCTCTCTCAGCGTTTCTTTTTCTGCAGTGGGTGTTTGTGGTGTGTGAGAGCTGAGTAAAGTTTTTTTTTTTTTTTTTTTGATTTTTCGCTTGTGTTTTGGAAACACAGAAGAGGAAGATACTGTTGAGAGAAAACGAAAAGAAAAAGAGGAAGATTTAGGGGTGAAGAAAAGCGTCAAAACAACAATAAAGAGGAGGGGGAGAGATGTTGAAATCGAGGAAAAACCAGAAATGCTTCGGTAGGGTGCGAAATAAAATGAAACAGAGGAGAAGACTGAGAAATGAAAGAGGCGGAGGAGAGGCAGGCATTTGTGGCCAGGAGTGGTTTGGCACACATTACACTGAGGTGTGGTTTTGGCCTGGCTCCCATTAGCCTCTTGTGTTACATCTATTACAAACATCTGCACGCACATGCACACACCCACACACACTCCTACATGACGGCACAGTCAAAACAGACCCACATCTTAACCGCCATAGAATTCCTCCGCCATAATTCTGGTCCTTCCCAAGAAAGAATGAAATCACTCATCTCTCCCTCTCTCCTTCTCTCTCTCCCTAAAAGATGCTATTAGAGGCACCAGTGGCCATGTAATCACTTTGGCTCTCCCACAGGAAGACACACACACACACACACACATGCACACACACTCACACACATACCTACCTTGGTAATTACAGCTGAAGATTAGGTCCTATTCGCTGTAATCCTAGTGAATGGCTGATCTAGTCAGTAAATGGTGGGTCAAGCGGCACTTCACAGTGTCACATCAGGAGTGGGAGTGTGTTTACGTTCTCCGTTTCTTCAAGCTATTAATTGATGCCTTTTTAACGTGACTGATTTAGATTAACTCGGCACACACAATAGCACACTTGCATAAATTCGCCGCACGCAAGCGTTCTGCTACACATGCAGATTGATAGACTGTCTCACACACTTTGTATGCGTGCACGCTTTCTCTCATACAAACACACCCTCCCCCACTCATACACTCGCACACTACACAAACAACTATACTCCCCAGCTGATCTCTTCCTGTGTTTGTATGTGCTCCACTTCTTCAAAGCCACATACACACACTCCATGGATGATAGCATCTTCCCCCCTCATTGCATTTAGCACTCTTCCCAATCTTTGTTTGGTTTCCCACCTTCCTGTGTCTGATAAGGCCAGCAGCTTGTTAGCATAGCTCTCACTTTTCCTCTCATGCACCTTTTACGCGCCCTGTTCAAGGCAGGGATGTCACGCCGTTACTGCGCCTTGCCATTCTGTGTAAAAGGTGCAGTCATGGAATTAGGGGACAGAGTGGTCTTGGCTTTAAGCTGGCATTGAAGGGAGTAATGGAGCCAATTGACTTCTGGGTAAAAAAAAATGTACCAGCAGTATTACTGGAAAGTGTGTGAAGTGTGCGACCCACCACCAGGAGATTTTAAAAATAGCCAAAAGCAATTAGCTGCTAACTCAAAGGTAAAGAACAGCCGAAAATGGCTACAAGTTAGGGAGACAGTGAAGTCCGACAGGCGAATTTGCATTTCCAAGAATAGCGAAGGAATGACCTGCCTTACTCTGCTCTACTCTGCCTCTGAATGGCTCACTCTGACAGTCTTATCCTGAGCTTAACCAGTGTCACTCCTCTTGCCATAACCTAACTAGTCCAACCAATGAAGATGAGAATTAGCCCTGACTTCCTTAACCATCCTAGGAAAGGCAGTTTGCATCTGGGAGCTTCTTACCCTCCGAGCAGAAGATGAGATCAACCGCCATATAACAGAGATGGTAAATGATTGTTATCGCCATGTTATGCCATTGCTATTGTTTAGAAAGGGCTGCCTGATAAATGTTATATGTCACACCAGAGGCTGTTGCGTTACACACAGGGCTGTGGCGGGCCGCAATAATCAAAGATTTGCTGGCAGAAATGGATTTTCTATTTTAAGTGAAACTTAAAAATTAGTTGTGCAGGGTCTACAAGTGTGCTTTCACTCACTCTGCAACAGCTACTCCTCGTGTCCATCGATCAGATCAGCTCTGACCGGATCGATAGATCTGTTATCCACGGCGCGACTCAAACTGCTGCAGAGGGATAAAATTAACTCATGAAGAGTTTCACCTGTGCCACATTCACGGACCCTCAAAAATATCAGAATTGAGAGTGGGAGCACAAAATGACAAAACAGTTTGCTGAACTTGGTAAACATGCACATTTTCACACCCGTCACACTTGTCATGCCTCTATGCCTCCAGAAACCAGCATGCAATTTAAAATCACACACTGTGGTGGCATTACGCCTGTGTTGTTTGATTCTGTATAACATGCAAAGTTGGCAAAATGAAGGGCCTTCATTGCGGCCCTATCACTGGATCTCACGTGAAAAGGGTGAGTGACTTAAAGGGTTAGCAGGAGTGGTCCAGACATGCCAGAGTCACTGTGGGAGTCATGTGCCAGGTTGCTATTCTTATTTGCAAGCACCCATATCCGTGTAAATATTAAATCTAGTCTTTAAGTGTATGCACGTTATGTCTTTAACATAAATATCCTCTCAGCAGTCTTTGATGTAAATGTGTAATATTGTCTCGGTTGAGATATCCCATAAGGGATTTGTGTTGCGCCTCAATGTAAGAGGAGGTCTTTTCTCATTTGAATGGCGACACTAAAAAGGCATTCAATTGGAAAGCTCTATCTTCGAGTCTCATCTTATTGTATATGATAATGTTGTGGTGCAATTTCTCCCCCCGTTTGCAAGACAGCTGATAATATCAGTCATAGTAAAGCACCTCTCTAGATGCAGTGCTTTTCACACTCGCAGCTGCATGTGTGTATGTGTGTGTAACTCCATGCAGATGATTGAGTTAGCGTGATTTAGTGATGGTCTGGAAGATGAAATGCTGCCGCCACGTCGTGTAGAGCGACTCACTACGCACACTTATCTGACGACTGCTAGCTAAAGGCATTTAATTCGGAGGGGAAGAGGAGGAAGGAAGGAAGAGAAGGGGGAAAAGGTGAGTTTGTGGGAGAGGAATGAGGGAAAAGGAGAGAAATGCATCGACAAGGAAGGCTGAGGATGCAAGACGTGGGTAGTGATGGAGGGATAGAGCAATGACAAGGTCTTTTAATTTCACCAAGCATGCAGATTAAAAGGCCGTACCAGTGATAAATAGGTTTAATTTACTGTTAGAGCAGCTCACTTTCTTTCCCCGTGTTTACACTATATTGTGTGCGTGCGTATGAGCTGGGAGACTCTTATCACTTGTGGCGGGGCCTTTGTTCCATTGCTTTTCTCTTTGTTTTTTCTTGCCTCCTCTTCCTCCAAAGCCTGTTGTGGCTGTGTGCATACACGTGTGTGTGTGAGTATGTGACCTTTTGAAAGCTCTGCTGGTGAAAGGCCACATGCTCACGCATGAATAACCATGGTGTAGACATGTGGGTGAATACCAAAGCCAGTCAATAAGATGTGGCAGAGCAAGTAACCTGATATGACACAATTCACTGGATTACACTGGCACATACTTGAACTCATCGACGAAAACTCAATGTAAGCGTTGATTGAACCTGTAAGGTGCGACTTCAAAACATGCTTCATTTAAAATATACCGCGTCACTTGTGTTGTAAGATGAATAAAGTGCGCACGAAATTACATCCTGACAAACCAAATCTCAGCGCAGCTCATAACAGAATTTTGGGTAAAATGAATAATAGATCGTCACGGCAGCAGCAGCTTATTTCATGTAAAAACATTAGTCAGATAAAAATAGATGACTTTTAGAGAATTGTCTCTTAATGGAGCAGTGATAATGATAGATGAGCGCTTGGGAACCCATGATTCTTTGTGCCTCTAAGTACAGGCGAACTGAAGGTGTGTGCATTAGTGTCAGTACTGTGTGGTGATGCATGGAAGAATTACTGGAGAGGTGTGTGAGAAGATGATTGTTGCCACATACTCTCCATTCTTTCTCTTTTCATCATCTAAGGCTATTTAGTATATTGAATGTATATATATATGTGTGTGTGTGTGTGTGTGTGTGTGTGTGTGTGTGTGTGTGTGTGTATAAAGTAAAAGCTGCAAGCAAAATCCACTGAATACTTTGTTTCCATCAGTTTATTTCTATTTTCAAGACAAGCTGAGGTCAGCTCGTGACAGATGTCTTTATACGGTCATCTGCTCCAGGCACACTACTGCAAGTGTTAACATGACGCAGCCTACACTGCTACATGTTGCTACATGCTAACATGAGAGAATCATGTAATCTTGGTTGTACTTGTTTTTTTTCCTCCCTGATTTCTAATCATATTGACGCTGACATGTTCAGTTAGGAAGATTTTGGTTGTAAAGTCTTATTTGATCTTCAAGGGAATATGTGCTGCTATACCCTGTCATTCCATGGCTGCAAGTACACTGCTACATGTAGCTACATGTTAATGTCAGGGAAACATGTAATCTTAGTTGCTGTTGTTGTGTCCAGATTTCGGTTTATATTTGTGCTAGAACATATCCGATCTTAAGAATCTTGTAGTTTGGGTTTTTCATGTGAGAGAGTGCCGCTATTGTCTGTCACAGTCCATGGCTGCAGTGGTAATGCAGAGACACCAAGGTTTGGCAGACCTGGAAATACTGACCAATCTGAGCAGACTGGGCTGTTTCTAAAAGGGGGCTAAAAGAGACAGGCGCTAAAATGGAGCATCTCAGACAGAGAGTGAATACAGGGTTATAGCACAGACTGTGTGAGAAAAATAAAGTGTTTTTTGCCCACTAAAGCAAGTAAACATGGTCTGGTAGAAACACAAGACATGTAGTATGAACCTGAAAATGTGGATAATAGTTTCTCTTTAAGAGGCAAGGAATTCTCACCATGGCAAGGCTTCTTTTTATGCACACACTTTTAGAAAATACAAATACTGTCAAATTCCACACATATAAAGCTTTTTAAAACTAAAAGAAAAGAGAGCATAATTCATGATAGCATCTGCTCTCCTTCCCAGACCTTAAAATAACCTGCTCCAGACTCACACTGTGTTTTGATAGCAGTCACGCTGACATTCCTCTGACTGTGTGTGTGTATATATATGTGTTTGAGTGCACGCCTCCTCCATCATTGTCACCATAGCTCTTTGTCTGTCTTTGTGCTGTTGAAGGAAAGGCTGCTTTGCTTCGGACTGTCTGACCCACATATGGTATAGGTTTACTCTGAGCTTTTCTACGTGTCGGCTGTATATACTGAGTGTGATGGTGGTGGTGGTGGGGGATTTGTCCCATAGATATATGCAGGCGATCACTCACTCATGTGTGATGCTGCATCTGCTCCCAGCTTCTAACTCACTCAGACACGCACATACATACACACACGCGACCTTGGAGCTATGAGAGAAAAAGAGAGTGTGTCTTTTCCCAGACAAAACAACTTACACCATAACAACAATGTTTTTCATTCATACAGGGATCTTCTCACTTACAGTGCACTGCAGCAGCATCACAAAGTATGGGTGTACTGCCAACCACCATACTATACCTGCATGTTTTTGTGTGTATTTGAGAGTTTGGGTTTTTACAGTGCTCAGTGCTAGCAGCCTTGTCCTCTTAAATTTCTGGTGCAAACTGTTAATACCCTGAAAAAACAAACATACGTGCACGTACACACACTCAGCGATAGCGAAAATGTATGTTTCCCTATGTTTCTTATGGCAACTCTCACCGTAGGAGAACAATTGATGGATTTGTTTTGTGTCTTGCCGCGCTCAAGTTCTGCCAAGCCCACCGTGCGATAGGAAGTGAGTGATTTCAGCCCTTTATCTGAACGCTCCTGCTGCAGATAGAAAACACAGCTTAAAGAGGGACACGGAGGATATGGGAGACGTTTACATGGAGCTGTCATTAGGTAGTCCCCACCGAGCCCTATATGATGTGTGTGACTGTTGTTTGAGTCAGTTTGGCTGTAATTTATCCCAGATACAGTGGCATTGAAGGGTGTCTGTAAGGTCAGGGTAAAGGTAAATATATTCGCAATGAGTATCTTCTCTTGAGCAGTAATATGATAATATTAGCTTTTTGATCAGTTACACAATCTTCATTATCAGATGGAATTTGTCTATTTGTCATGAAATGGTAGATGTTCAAATTTCCATTTGGGCACTAAAAGACTCCTAATTATCCATTAGAACTGTCCTTGTTGCCAATGTTGGTTTAAAAGCTGAAGAGCTGAATCAGTCTTGAGCTTGGAAAAAATCTCACCACAAAGTCTATTAAGTAGCTGTCATGGAGCTTTCGATCACATCATAAGATCTTTAAAAAAAAAAGGTCCAAGCATTGCATTCTGTAGGAGGCTGGTAGGTGCCTTCTGGCTAAAAATACACAATACCACTTATATAAATTAGACATGAAAAATAGGTAGCATTAACTACAGTTAAGGCCTAGCTTTAGGATGTCATATCAGGGCCATAGTAGATATCACAAAAAAGATAAAGCCTGGGTAGGGGGATTACATTCCTAGAAAAAAACTTTTTTGTAAATGTGCATATAGATTTTCTGAGATTATACTGATACATTTACAAGAAAAAACTCACAAATTGACTGCCAGAAAGTCAGGTGATGTTGAACCAAGATTGGTACCAGGACCAATACCTGTTCTGGTACCTGCTCACTGGGAAGCCAATGGAGCTTCCCAATGTCGGGGCTCTTCCACCTTTTGTTTGAAATTGAATTTGGCAGCTCAGTGGCTCTCTGTCACAGACCTTTGCCAGGCTTTTCAGGTACGCTGAATCTGTACTCAATATTACCAGAGGAATTTGGTTGGTACCCCTATAAGTACAGTCGGCACAAACCCTAGACATATAGAGAGTCAAAGTCCATGAAGCGAGTCTGTCATGGTGGACATATGGGTCAAAGACATGAGATATAAGACATTTAAAACATCTTTTTCTCTGATAATTATCCCCCTCCTCTGTCTGTGCAGTCTTAATTTTGTTATATTTTCCTACAATGGCCTAATGAGCCATAGTAGAGCTCAGCAAAGCCAAGTTGTATGTAATAGTAGACAAGATCTGGTACTAGAGTCCACTGATACAATGTATTGTGAACTGTTGTTCACTCCTTCACCCAGTCCAGTGACTGTAGGATCTTGCCACTTTTCTTTCCTCTGTTCATGACCCTCTTGCTGCTTTTCTTCATTTCCTTTTGTTCTGAAGAGGGCCACACTGAATTCCCCACTTCAGCAGGGCCCCCTAAATACAAACATACACACACACTTACACATACATACGGGGGCCCCCCTCCACATCAAAGTCAGGAATGTGGTGCCTGCTACCATTATGCATGGGTAGATCTAGTTATGTCAAGTTTACCCCTCTATAAAGGTAGCGTATGTGCATGCATGTTTGTGTGTGCCTTCTTACATGCTATTATTAGAGCCAAATATGCTTTGTGTTCGCTCACATCTCCAAATCTGCTTTGAAATGTCAAAGCCATTACTCGAGCTTCATGCTCATGCTGGTGTGTTATGGCTCTCAGTCAGACCTGGGAACACCTGGACCATTTCATTCTGTTCTGTTCCATGAGCTGCTAATTCATTTTCCAGGAGTCTTTTGAAGTTCGTCCTTACCTTGTCTCTTTTTGATTTTACTTCTCCTTTTTTATTTAAATTCACTGCGTTAAGCAATATTTCAATACGATGGGTTTCTTCTTCTCTTCCGTCATTCTACAGCTCCTTCGGTCTTTCTCCACTCTCTTCACTTTTCTTCCCCTTTGTTCCCTTTCTCCCTTTCTTCCCATTGTACATGCATGTAATAAAGGACACACAATAGGCAATCCCTGTCTCTCTCTGCCTTTAAGTCTTTCACTTTCATGTACATAAGCTCCATCAGTTGTCACTTGCGGCTGTGACAGCCATCATTCTCACTGATGTGCCACTGTCTTATCATCAGCCAGCCTCCCTATCACCAGCTAGCTATCCTGTGTGTCTATCAGAGCTAACCAACGCCTGCCTGGCACAGATAAAACCCGGCATTAGGGGATTTTAGGTTGATCGGTGGGTTTAGGGAGGTGTTAATGCACAGAGAACAGATAAAAAAAGGATGTTGCAGAAGGAGGATGGTAGTTTTAGTGTAGTGATGGTGCAGTGCTGATTTTATTTGCAGTCTGCTTTTTCTCTTATACAGGAATTATGTAAGGCTTCTGAATATTAAAAGGGAAGGTTTCAGACAAGGAAACTCAGGGATGGTAGTAAATTCCCTGGGGATGTTCGGGAATGTGGGCCACTTTATAGGGATGCACTAGAAGTTATTTCACAACTTGTTTCACTCATTTACTGCATGAAATATCAGATTTCCGTTGTTTTCAACTTTGTAAGGGCACCTCTCTCCAGAGAGCACAGTTGCAGTGGAAAACACAAGTTATTACTCCATGCCTTTTTGTTTCCAGTTTTGTTGAGCTGATAAACAACATTAGCAATCCAGGAAGGAATAAAACCGTAGGTCATGGAGGATCTTGGAAGTTTGGAGTTTTACATCAGAGCCACTGAGTGACAAAGACTAATCTTTTTATAAGTATTCCTCTGCTATTCTTTGCATGTGTCACATCATTATTCCCCACACTTAAACACTCCTCTCTCCTCCCTCTTTCAATGCTTCTCTCTGGCCTTACTTAAGACAATGCCCCTAATGTGTTTAAAGTCTGTTAATGTTATATTATACATGTTGACAAGCGAGTAGAGATGGGCTTTTCCTGAGAACATAAGCACAGCGTCATTCTCTGAATCCATCTATCAAGCACTTAGTGGAAATCTAAGCAATACAGAGGAGACAATGAGACCGCAGCAGCGTCTCCGATCATCACTGACTGTTGCATTGATTTCTTGACATAGCTCAGACACATAGTACATACATGTAGAGCAGTGTGTGTGTATGCGTATAAATATAAACCTGTGAATTTACACAGATTTGTGCATGCTAATATTGTTGCGGTGTTGGGAGATAAATGTGAAAACTGGCAGACATATGCGCAGACATGCAAGCTTACATGCACACATAGGCAGTTGTGCGCACATATGTGTACACTTCTAGAAGAAGCTCTTAACCCTCCTAAGCATACAGCTCCCCCGTTAACCTGATTATTAGATTCTGCTTGTTTCCCAGGCGCAGTTACTTAGTTTGATTCAATTAGACAAATGTTCCTTGTCTGGCCGTCCGTCCGTCCATCTGTCCGTCCATCCATCCATCTTTTTAGTTTATGTAATTCATAATCTTTAATTCTCTTCCTGGTTTCCATATTCTCCATCCATCCGTTCCTCTTGTACAGTCCTTTGTTCACTCCCTGGTTTCCATATTCTCTGGCCAGTGTTGGCTGCAGCGGCTGTGGAATAAACTGATTTGAAACAATTTATTACCTGTTGTTTTCACACGTAACCCACTCTCACTCGCCCACTCTTCTGTTCTCTCTTCTTCTCACTCCCCACACATTTATAAAGAAAAAAGTTTGTGCTGCATATGAACTGCATCCTAAAAGAAAGGGAAAGGGTGAAACAAAAACAGGAGGGAAGAAGTTGAATTGAGTAACGTGTTACCAACACAGCGTGTTTGAGTCCCTGTTTCTAAAGTGATACTGGAGCCAGGATTGGACAAAATGAGATAAAGTATGAAGAGACAGTCGTTTGTACATTTGGGACTTTGCAGGCTGGAGGATTCACAGAGAGCCAAGCAGATGGATACAAACAGAAGATAGGATGCCTGACAGACTTTTATGCTCTGCATTATTGTGTGCAAAACCAGTCTAGGCCGGGACTGGTCATTAGCCAGTGAACTGGACTCGGGTGCCTGGTCCAGAGATAGATGTGGCTGCCAACTCAAATGCCTCTTTTTTGTGTGTGAGAGAGAGAGGGAAAAATGCTGCAGGGAGCCCACAAGATAAAAACTATTCTTTCACCTTTTGTGTGTCAGCCAGCATTTTTCCTTATTACGGTTGTCTTTGTTTAGTTTGCCATGTGTGTCAGTACGTGTGTGTGTGCAAACTCATCTAGACGCGAGCCATCCGTGAATGAAATGTATCCTTTGTTTACGGGCCCATTATCTAGATAATAACATCCATATTTCCTCTCATCGACAGTGCTTCATCACAGCCTTATGAGCTCTTTCTCTCCATATATATCTCTATATTTCTTGGCCTCTCTCTCTCCCTCTCTCTCTCTGGCACACACACTTGCACACACACAGGCAGTGAGAGATAATGGGATTGTTGCCCCTGGTTTCTTTTGGTGAGATTGTAAATAAATTCTTTCATCGCAAAGTGTGTGCGCTCAGCGTCCACCCGTGCAAACCTATTTTGTGTGTGTGCGCGTACATATCTATCAAAACACATATTAGCGTATGCATATCTATCATCATCTGTGTGTGTATGTGTGTGTGTGTGTGTGTGTAGCTGTTTTCGTGTTATCATTTTTCATCTATCTGAGTGTGAACCTATTTGTCTGTGCGTGTGTGTGTGTGTGTGTGTGTGTGTGTGTTCAGTATCATTTTCCAGCTAGTCATTGCCTGCTGTCCCTTCCTTGTCACTGTGGGCTGATAGCAGTGCGAGTCGACAAAGCTCAGTAATGGAGAGCTGATACTTGCCCTCCCCCCCCGTTGCTCTGCGCTTTTCATTTGCTGCCGAGATGACTTTGGCTCACAGCCATCCCAGCCAGCCAATCTCCTATCTTGTATCTGCACCATTACTTTCCATATCTGGGCAAATTATTTGCCAAAGCTCACAAAGAAAATTTGTCTGTGTGTGTATGTGTGTATGCTGGTGTGTGTGTGTGTCTGTGCGTGTTTATGCATGTGCCTGCTTGCTTGCACAGTGAGGTTAATAGTCAGATTTGTCTACAGGTGTGTCGGATGGTTACGTTTTCATTGAAATCCAAAGATAGTGTCTCACAGAGTTTCTCTCTGGGAGTCATACAGGACCTTGATGTTTTCATAAACACTGCTGTTTTTGGTCATCATTTTAGTTTTAACAATGTAATCACAGTAGTTGTAATAACACCGTTATTCAGTCAGTGATGTTCCTCTCCATGCATATAGCCCTATTATCATGTCTGTGTTCATAATAATGATGCTATATTCAATACTGCTATTAATACAGCCTTTCAATTAGGCCCTTTACGATCTGTTAAGCAGGTGTTTTCAACCTTTTCCCAAACTTCTGATAACTTCAGGCTACCTGCTGCTTTAGTAATAACCACCTGTTATTACAGAAGTAAATGCTGTCTATTTCCCAGCTCGGGAAACATACAAAAAGACTACAGTGTGTCTGTGGTTTCAGAGAAAATGTGCAGTATGAGATATGTTTGTTGGATACTGTAAAGGGAATATGACATGTGAGAAAACAAAGATACTGTATATCTATCTATCTATCTATCTATCTATCTATCTATCTATGTATATAACTGTTTTTCACTGTGTCTGGTATGTGCTGTAAATATAAAGCAAATAATATAAAATATAGTGTTTAAGGTGTAATAAATATGAAATAATTTTCAACTTTTAACAATAATTCTGGCTTTTATCAAACAAGTTGGCATTCATCTATCTCAGACTCTTCTCCCCTATGCCCTCGTGTGTGCTTGCCTGCAACTGCTTCAAAATAAAAGCCCCTCAACACCTTCTTTTTGCTTTCTGACCTTCTTTTTTGAAAGCTTTTATGTGAAAGTTGTTGCTGTAGAGCAGCTGGTGACAGGTGCTGTACAAGGAAGTGTTCAATCATTCTTATGAGCCACTTGATACAGTCTCACAGAAATCACAATTATAATGCAGAGGCAACACTTTGTATCGCTTTGTTCTCCGTTGTTTCATATTATACATGATCAGTTCATTAGTTATTAGTTCGTTGGATGATGCCTGATCAAGATACATTGATTGGCTCAGGATCAAAGTTCTACCTGTATTTAACACTTCAGATATTTACTTTTAATAGTACTTTTGTTAAAGTATTATTAGACTATTGAGTATTTTTGGCTCCACACTGGTTATAGCCATGGCCATAGGGATTATGTTTTTGATTTGTTGATCTGTCCATCCCGTTATCATGAATGTGATGGCACAAAAATGCCTGAGTGGGATTTCTTCAAATTTGACACCAACCACTATTTGGACTCAATTGTGAACTGATTAGTTTATGGTGGGCACAGGTCAAAGGACAAGGTCACTGTGATCTCTTCTGTCGAATTCTCATGAACATGATATCTCTTGAACACCTTGTGAGAATTTCTTAAAATTTGGCACAAAGGTCCACTTGGACTCAAGGATGAAAAGCTTTTTTTTGTTGGCCATAACTCACAAAGTCATCGCTAATAACAAAATTCCACGCAAATGTCCAATAGGATAAAGATGAAGTGATGAGTTGGTGACACTAATCATGGGTGTTCAGCTTGAATCTGATTGAAAAGCTGTTCTGTGCTTCTGGGGGGAAGATGTGGGTGAAGCATCCATGTTTTCACAGACATGGATATAAACTGTAAGTGCACCTGTTTCGCGCAGACATACAACTGCAAGGTGGTAATCCTATTTCTGCTTTCTTTTATGTTTTTTGTTGTAGATCTTGGTGAACTCTGTGAGTCCCAACCGTCCAGCTGTTCTCTACGAGAAGGTGACCGTAAGTGAGGGAGGAAGCCCCTTACTTAGAGACATGCTGTTCAGCCCAGACCAGCAGTACATCTACACACTGACTGACAGACAGGTGAGTTGTGTGTTGGAAATGCACACAAAAATGTGCACATATTAACACACGCATGCACACAAATAGTCCACAGCCCAATCCACAGAATACATCTGTCTGTGCAGCTATGAATCAGGAACCAAATGACTACATAACAAGTCACATAGAATCAATTTACTTACATTCTTAAATGTGGTGAATATGAGCAGAATGTGTGTCATAATGATGGGTGTATGTATATAGGCCCTCATTAGCCTCCATATATCCAGCATGCCTCAATGCAGCAGTTACCACAGGTACAGGGCTAACAATACCTTGCTAACACATATAGACACATATAGCTCCAATTACATATTTTGTTTTGGTGGACCAACAAGCATGTACACACACACACACACCTACACACACCTACACACACACACACACACACACACACACACACACACCTACACACCGACACACAGGCCTGCAGTTCTGTTAATACTGCATGTTGCAAAAATCATTTCCACCACAGCAGTCCAGTACCAGCTGTACAGAACGGACCTCGCCCCCATTAACCATTATTTCCTGTATATCTTAACCCTCCTACCCACTGTACAGTCACAACACAACTCACCTCCACTGGATATAATTACACAGCAACACACACACACCAGCAGCCACACACATTACCACCATGACGGTTCGCTAATAATCAAGACATTACACACACAGACATACTGTACAGAGAGTGTTATAGGTCACATGTGGTGTGTGTGTGTGTGTGTGTGTGTGTGTGTGTGTGTGTGTGTGTGTGTGCCTGTGGTCATTACCAGCCCCACCGCTGGTAAGGGTTGTGTCTACTTTGATGGTGAGTCGGGGAGGGGGAAGCAGAGGCGGAGGAGAGCGTGTCGCATCTCTGTTGCTCCCCAGGCCCAGCTGCTCCCCTTGTTTTTCTGTCTCATTAGTGTGGTGAGTGAAGGAAGCAGAGTTGGGGGGGGGGGGGGGGGGTGTACATGATGGGAATATGTCTGAATTTAATAGATCTAAAACAGGCTTTGGGAAAAGACTGTCTGATTAAAAAGGGTGAGATATGTGTCTGAGGTCTGTTCAGTGACGGTGTTTGAGGCTCAACGGGTTGATTCTGTAGCCTGCTAAACCGGAGCCCGGCCATAAAACGAGATCTTTGTTCCTTTTTCCTTTTTCTTGCCAAGTGCCAGCTGTCTGTGACTGAAGCTGCAGTAATTAAATTGGTAATCTGTGATATACTCTTTGTATTCCAAATAAACTAGCAGCTGGGTGTTGTTAAAATATTTTCAGTGTGGGCACCAATATGATACCTAAGTTTTGGTAAAACAGGCATACATACTCTACCTTGACAAAAATCTGCTAAGGACTTGGCCTACGTTGGGTGTGTGCTCTACCAGGTGATCTACAGGGGGGACCCTTATTTCTCCAGTTTTTATCTCATATAATGAATCAGAAATATCACAGAAAATGATGTCTTTGGCCACGCTGCACATTGTGGCCAGTCTTACCTCAGTTCCCAAGTCAGGGTCATTGTTTTGAATTTTTCATTTTCCATATCACTGTATGGGCACATATTCTTGAAAATAAATCAGCACATGGCTTCAGTGATTGGCAGGGGTGACGAGGTCAGTTGGAAGTAGCATTAACTGCGAACACTGGCATAACTTGAGTTGTGAGCACGTCACCTTCTCAAATTAGTAGAGTGGCTCGAAGTGCCACTGGCTTTTTTAATGATGCAATTGGGAGTTTTGATGTCACTGTCCAATATTGTCCAATATGTGGAGAAGAAGGTGGAGGCACAGTTGGTGTTAGTTTTTGTGTGAGAGTGTCTTTGCAACTTTGTGGCCTGCTCCACTTAATTTTGGCAGCTGAAGCAGCTACGGGCATGAGGGACACACACACATATACACATTTCTACTTTAAGACACTAGTACAAGACATAAACGTGCTCAGGCTCACACAATTGCACATTTCATGCACACACACACACACACACACACACACACACACACACCCTTACAACCATTTACACTCAAGGACGTTCTGTCTCCATCCACCTCCCATCATGCCCCTTTCTTTAGAACTAACCCCATCATGCTCACACACATACACCTTCATCTCGCTGTGTGTTTGATCCCCATTAATGGTTAGCAGGCTCGGGTTAAGCAGAACGGGGGGCTGTGGTTGCCAGACCTCCAGCTAAACCCCCTTTCTAGCACTAATGACTAGAGGGGGCAATTCCCTTCTCTCGACCTCCGTCCTACCCTCATCTTTATCCCTCTGCCCTCCATCTATCCCGCCATGCCCCCCCAACCATCCCTACTTTTATAAATCCATGCCTCGTCTGCCACACACTCACACACACACAGACACACACACACACACACGATCCCATGTTTCCATCTAAGCCCAAATTGAGTCCTCCCCTCTCAGCTGCCTTCTACTGATCCCATTCCCATGTTTTTAATGATCTCTCACTATCGCTGCTGCGCTCCTCTTTTCTCCTCTCCCTCTCTCACACACACGGTCTCTTTCTTAAGGAGGCAGAGGTGGAAAATTGTGGAATTGATGGTGGTGGGAGGCTGGTTTTGAGCTGGAGCAGGGTGCTGCTGTGCTAAACACACACGCACACATACACAAAAACACAAAAACACACCAGTAAGCTTGCATGAGGAATGCAACCAATGCTCCCTTTTCCCCGTTTTCTCATGAAATAGATACACACAGAACAACTCTCATCCTATGAGTAGACATCTCTCTCTCTGTGTGTGTGTGTGTGTGTGTGTGTGTGTGTGTGTGAATGTGTGTAGCTGGTTGCCTGCGGGGTTCCTCAGACAAGCCAAGCACATTAAGGTGTCACTGGACATATCCACTGATGCGTAGCCCACGACAAGTCCTCCCCTCTTTTGCCTCCATCTCTCTCCCTCTCTCTCAAACACACACACAAATGGAGGCAGGGGGAGTCAGAGTTAGGGGCGAGGCCCAGTGATTTATGACTCGCTCTGTTCCAGCTATATTCATCACTGTCATTATTATCAATGGAGGATATGACAGCAGGAGAGGACAGCCTACCGTGTGTGCGTGTTTATACATGAGTGTGTGTGTGTGTGTGCATGTGTGTGCGTTTGATGAGACAGTATGTTTATTTTTACTGCAGCTTGTGTTGTTTATCCTTGTTATTTTTTGCTTGTTGTTTGTGTTTGTTTGAGCAACCAGGTAAATCTAAACCGGCTGACATTTTTAAATCATGGCATCGATAAGAATCTATTTAGTCCAGTTGCACACACACACACACAAATGCACACAAAAACACACACACACACAAATGCACACAAAAACACGCACACGTGTTGGTTTAAATGACTAGATACTTGCTCTCCGATTAACAACTTCATCAAGTACAAAAGTTGTTTTTCTTTTCACAAAAAAGCTTCTCAAAGAACAATGTCACTCTTCTCTAACTTTTTGAAGCGTCTCTCTTCTGTGCAAAAACTGCCACTGTGGGAAATCATTGCAGGGCGTCTTGGCTCAGTCAAGACTTTCCATCATCAAATCATTTCCCTTTTCTGTTTTATAGCCAAAAAGGTAGAAAGCTCTGGCTGAATTTGATGTCACAGCTGCCATTCTTGCTGTCTTTGTACACAAACTCAGCTTCGCAGTGTCATGCACACATGGACACTCACATCCTTGTGTCTTTGATGGCAGCCATGCATATGATAGCGGCATGGAGTGCGGTGCTGGCTAATTGCTGAAAGCATGAATATTCATCTCCTCCAGTGTTGGGAAGGGGGACTGTGTTTGGAGCGTCCTGGAAACAGACGAGAAGGACTTGGAGGGCTTGATAAAAGTGGAGGGAAATTCTGTATTATGTGTATGCATGAGACAACCTTTGTTCGAGTGATAAGCATTTGTGTGTGAGTGTGTACGTGTGTGTGAGCGCTTAAAGAGTATGTATGTCTCAATTGCATTTTGTACAAGTGATGGTTCATGTGCTTGTGCATTGATTCAGCCACATCTGCATGTCTTTGAATCTGCACTCAGCATTCACACATGCAGTACATTTGTGAGTGTGTGTTATGTGTGTGGGCTAACACCATTGTCTGACTTTCCATTCAGCATCTGAAAGAGATTTCCCACTCCACATTTCACCAAGACATCCCTCCAAGGAATCTGCATTCATGCACTCACACTCACATACACAAAGTTCTAGTGCCATTCACAATATGTTGGTTTGAGTCCCTACAATAGCAAACAATGGTCCGTCTTGTGTTGTTTGGCCTCACAGAAAGGCCTCATCAAGTAATATCTTACCCATAGGGCTTCGTCAGACATCAATCCTCTGTGTAAGCGTTTGTGTGTCGATCTGTTTACATTCACATATTACTGGTTCGCTGCCAATCTCGTTAGCAAACACATTAGCACCGACTGACATCAACACACATAATAAGCAGCTGGTTGTATCAATCAAGACTGACATTTTAGTGAACTGGATACAGCTAATCAGTCAGTTCTAAGTAGCTTAAAGACAAATTTTCCATAATTCATCAAACTCTGGCCGCCTGAGGAACTCCCAAAGTTAACAAGTGCATAATGCAGCATTTAAGCACCAGCCATTGTTGGCTGACGCTTTGTTTTGTCGCTCAGATTGTACGTGTGGCACGCAGGAAATGTGATTTGCTGAAATGCTTGAACAGATTTAGAAGAGTAGTAGCTTTTTTCCTTTGTTTTTTTAAATTATTGATTTATTTTCTTCAGTTTTTTTTTAGCTGCAGAGCCTACTCAGAGTCCAACCCGTTCATTTAGATTTATGAGCGCAACTTCAGCTTCATCTTTCCACTCACTGGCTTGACAGTCTAAAGCTTGAATGAATATCTGCATGTCCTACACACACACACACACACACACACACACACACACACACACACACCAATCACTAACACATCAGGACAGCCCATGTGCGCAGACACACACACACACACACACACACAGAGACTTGAGCAAGGAGGTGGTGATTGTTATGTAAATGTTAATAGACCTGGTGCAGCGAGGCAGAGACAAGAGTACAGTGACTAGGAGGGAGAAGTGCTGGTGCGGGTGGCAGCCTAGCCGTGTAGGTATATGGCACTCAATTACTGGAGTTCTAACCATTATAGCACCTTCCTGATCACAGGACTGAGCACATGCACACACACTCATACACAACATATACAGTACTGTTAATCATAGTGCACACTCACGTGCATAGATGTCCACATGTATGGACCCTTTTGTTCATTTTTGTAATGGTAAATGTCTGTTCTATCAGCTGGGTCAGGCAGTTCTCAATCACTGATTGTACTTTATTTGTAACCCATGTAGTTGTGAGCTAGAAGGCCATGATTACGTGATCACGTAGTATAAAGAGCGAAAGAGTCTACTTCAGGGGTAAGATCGGGGTCGATGAATAGACCAGTCAGACACAGAACTTTGACACAGGATACTGCTGTTAGTGTCCCGTGTGAAACCAAAAGTCATTGTTGAGTTATTTCAAAGTACATATCGTCGTTGTCGGGCCAAAACCTTGTATCTCCACATTGCACTATTTTTCTTTTCTTTTTTTTTTTCATAAATTGATTCCCCCTCTACGTCTATTAGTGAGTTTTAACATTTCTCAACCAATGACATGTATTTAAAAACGCTTGTGATTCCTATCTCCATTGGATACTTTTAAAACCACAGCAGGGTTTTTTTTCTAATTCCTGGAAAAAAGCAATTTTGGAGATATTAAGTTGCACTTAACCATGACTCTTTTCTTAAACCTTCCCTAAACAGTAGGGGTATTAATTTGCAAGGTACATGGCACATATGTTAGATATCACTATAACTTTGTGCATTTTTCAAAAGATAGCATATAAACTGCTGTATTAGCATATGTTTTTTGGTTACTACATTGGTTAAGCAATCAACTTTATAATAGTGATGAGAAAAGTAAACTTGTTAATGGAAAACAATCTGCAGATAAATCAATGCTAAGAGTAATTGTTATATTCAGCCCTACTCCCTGACCATTCTGTGACATGATGAAAGAGAAGAATATAAAAAAAACAGAAAATTTAATAATTTAATAATTATTAAATTTAAATCCTTCCAGAAGTGGCAGATATGTGACAAGACTGACCAATATCCCATCATTAGCCAGAGAGAGACGGTTTCCATGTCTCTTAGTATCTCAAACTTCCCTTCTCTCTCTCATTTTTCTCTTAATTGTGTTTCCTGCCTTTTCTCCCACTTCCCTCTTTCCTGTCGTATCACTCTCTCTTGTGGTTTTCCTCCTTTAAAAAAAAAAGTGTGTACTTGATTGAATGTGTGCGTGCCTGATCAGAAAAGTGTGCTCAGACACTTGTCTTTGGTGTGATGCTATCAGTCCTAATGGAAGTCTAGCTGTCACTAGATAGCTCTGTCTTTCTCTCATCTCTCTCTGTTTTACTCCGCCGTCTTTTCCCAGAGGATGGCGTGATAGAGCAGACTGATAGGGTTAGAAAAGAGGGCGAGACGGATAGGGAGGTTAATGGTTTCTCTCTCCCTCCATCTCCCCCTCCTCCCCTTTCTTCTCAATCACTATCAATCGGCTGTACAATCGGTCCTCCTGTTGCTTGACAGTGATTGGGGCAGAAAGATGTGGCTCTGACTGATTGTCATTGGATGAGGCCAATCAAAAAGCTGGCAAGGCCCGCGGAGCCGCTCCGAGTGGCACGTCGCCGTATTCAGCCCCGCGCCGCAACCATCAGCCACACTTGGTAGAACAATGAAGTGTCGCTCATGCATGACAGCACGGGGAATTGTTGTGAATTTGAGTGAAATTTCTTTTCAAATTCATGCACAGCAGGCCTCATCAGACCCAGTTATGAAGCATCGAATAGGGAAAATGCAAAGTGGAAAAGCAGAATGTCAAATTTTCTTCTAGTCACTGATAGAAATCACAAAAGAAAGATACTGATACTGATAAATACAGCTGGGAAAAAAGTTTAGAATTAAAGGGGAACACCACCTAAATTAAAAAAAATTCTAATGTGTTATTTCCATGCCCAGGAAAAATTCTATCAATATTTGTGGGCATGAACTACTCTCTGTCTAAGCCAGAAACCAGAGAGTTAGGTCTCAAACTTGTGATCTCGTCAAGAATAATCTGTGGATGTATGGGAAAATGATTTTGTAGACCCACAAAATGATGAAACGGAAATCATATCCATATACTCACAATTTAACAATTCATCGTCTCTGGAGCGGTTCCAGATTTTATGCCCTGTGACATCACAAGTTTGAGCTTTAACACTTTAGTTTTTGGATGCAGAGTTGCTCAGTTTTGCTAATATTTTTGGACTGTCTTAGAACATAGGGATAACATGTCTGAAATTTGAAAACGGTTGAAGTTTCCCTTTAATATTTACCATGGGTATTTTTTGTTATTGATTGATTCTTAATTTTTTTTTTATTAGTCTTTTTGTGTGCAAAATTTGACTTCTTCAAACTGCTTCTTTTGTTCAAGCAATAGTTTCAAACTTTGAGGGACTCAATTTGAGATTCAGATGCTGGTAAAGGCAAATGTTGATAGTTGACAAAAGAAATTGTTGAAGATTAAAGGGTCACTCCACTGAATTTGAAAAATGAAAATATTTTTGTTCACCACCAGAAGTACTACTCAGTTCGGGCTATTATTTTCTGGATGTGGTCAAATATGAGAAAATATCCCTGATGATGTCATAGGGGTGATCTTTGCTTAGGCATACTTAAATTTTCTTAAGGAACGCCTGTGTTAGAAAACCGGAAGCATGGAGCTCAAAAGACTTAAAAGTAGAGTCAAATGGAAGATGCTATTTAGTTGCATTGTGGGAAATGTAGGATCCAGCAAGTTTCCAGCTTGATCCATCAACTTAAAGTGAGGACATCTTTTCCTCGGCTGCATCAATTTGGACCGTTCTGCAATATTAAACTCCCCGACTACCCCCTTAATTTTCTGCCTTTTTTCATCATTGATTAGTTGTCTAATTGTTTCAGCACTAATTATAACAATAAGACGCAAGTCTGTTGTTTTTTTTCACACAAATAATGGTTGTTTGTATTAGTGTTTTCTTCCTTTGGCACATTCAAGAAATATGAGATCATCTGATGAAAAACATGACAATCAGATCTGACTGTCTACACGTCTTTGGTTCAGTTTTTGATGCAGCTTTGTCAAAAGGCATATTCTTTTGTTTCAACCAGTTCTCTCCTTCTTTGCATTGTAATATTTCTTGAGTCTTCTGTAAAACCTGCTGGCAGTAATTTTGAATGACAGCAGACCATGAAGTCAGTCAGACAGATTTTGTTAATTCTGCTCAGTTTTTTGCCAGCTCTCTGCCAACACTATCCATCCACACACCCACCAGGTATGACTTTCACACGGTAACTCCTGTGAAAACAAATAAAGAAAAGCAGCATTTGTCCTCTTTTTCCCCCTCTTTCTCTCCTCTGCTTCCCTATGTCTGTGTATATGGTGGTGGGTCGCCTGGCAGTGCTAATGGAAATGCCAGCTGTGTGGCTCCTCACTCCTCACCAAGTCCATTTACTAAAGTGACAGAGTCATTTACCAGGCCGCCGGCCTCTCCCATCCTCACTTAATTAGAAGACCCCTAGGCCTGTCTACCTTAGCCGGTCACATTTACCTCTTTCTCTCTCCTCCTCTCGCTCTGTACTCTCTTTGTTCCAATTCTTTGTTTTCTGCAGTTTTTCAATCTCCGTCTCGTCCTTTGTCTCTGTCTCAGTTTTCCTCTTTTGCTCTTTCATTCCACTTTCTCTTTCTCCTCTCTTTCCATCAGGCACTCTCTCTCTCATGAGGGACAGGGAGTATTATGGACAAATGGCTACACAAAGAGTGAGAAAGTGCATTGACCTGTGGTTTGAGATTAGCTCTCTTTGGAAGAGTTAATGGGAATGTCCATGCGATGAGTGATGAGGTCTCACATCTTTATTTTTCAAAGTTTCGTTTGTCTTCTTTACTCACTCTGGGTTTTCTCTTTATTTTGTTTGTGTAGCCTGTCCAAGCTGTTGCACTTATCTCATATATCCCTTTTCTCATTCTTTCTATTTTTATTGGAAAAAGAGACACATTTTTCCTTGAGGTAATATTGGCAGGTAGTGTTACTTCAGCACTTAAATCATCATTATCTGACATTGTCAAGGATGAGAAGGAGAGCTATTGCATTGTTTGGCTGGATCCTTTTCAAAAACTTTTTACTTTGCTACATTTTACACAAAAGTGCTTCTGAATTGGTTTTAAGGTGCTTGCAAATGCACAGACATGCTGAGAACGCGCTCCTTCAGCTGCAGTGCATTCACATGGTTTGTACCCCGTTGCATATATATATGTGTTTGTCTCACAGCAGTCTCCCAGGAGAAGCGAATTTGAGTTGTCAACTTCATTGGCCTTGAACTCACAATATGTGCACACACAAAGGACAAATAAATAAGCTGTTTGATCTGCCTCTTGGTTTCACTGAAATGGAGTATAGAAGAAGAGATCAAAACAGAATTTCAGAAGAGGAAAAACAATAGAGCGGATGAATAATTGAGCCCAGTGCAGGAGAAAGAGGATAAAAAGATAAATTAAAGAGGCGAAAGAGAAGGAGAGCTCACTGGGAGGGAGAAACAGCACAAGAAAAAAAAATGCAATATGAGAGAGATAAAGATAGCGAGGGAAGCAGGAAGGGCAGTGGGCGCAACAAATACTGCAGGGAGTGAGTTTTGAGAGAGCAAACAAGAGATTACAGCTTTCACAGTGGGTACTATTTTCTTCCACTGACACATAAAGACCTAATTCACTAAAACAGGTCCGCAGCAAACAATTTGAGTTGACCACAATGGCCACATCTGTCAATAACATCTCTGCAGTGTAACAGTGATTTAGTATTAGGACACCATTCAGCAAATTGAATGTGACAGCAGATGATTTTTTGATGGAGCACAACGTTGTGTTTGCGGTTTCTCACTTTTCACTTCTTCTGCTATACAATCTTTACCCATCCTCCGGTCCTTCTGCGCTCTTCCTTCCTTTTTCGGAGCCAGACTCCCAGAGTCTTGTTTGCTTTGCTGCTTATCTCCAATCAGTCAACATATAAAGCTCCTAGCCAGTCATTGATCTCCTAAGCCCCTTACAATCCAGTCAATGCACACATGCTAACCCACCCTTTGATACAACTACCCCCCCCGAGCAGGTATTCCAGCACTGGAAGAACTAGCTCAGTTACATGGACACCCTGTTGAGAGACACATTTCCGCACTACGCCTAAGAGATAGCCGGACCACTGCTGGGGATGGGTAGAGCTCCCACTTCTAATGATCAACTGTAGTCATGTCACACTGATGCCAAAGCAGAAGGTGGCAGCATTAAAATGAGAGTCATTGCAGAGTAATGACAACCCATTTTGGAGTTATTCTCGTCGTATCTTTTTGTTTCAGTGCCCCAGAACAACAGATGATATCACAGAGAGAGTTATTTTAAACTGGTTACAATCAGGATTTTTGGAACCCTGGTGCTATCTAGAGAACCCTGATGTGTTGGCACCAGTTTGTTATCGAGGATTTGTCATCAACTCACAGCGTTGCACAATGGAAGAAAACACTAAGAAGTGTGTTATTGCACAAAGATATGCTTTTTTTTTTTTTTTATAGGTATATTTCCCTTTATTTATAAGACAGCTAGTTATACAGGAAAGGTTGGAGAAAGAGGGTGCATGCAGCTCACCATGTTGATTGTGTGCCTCATGTAGATTTAGTCCTTTGCAGCAGCCCAGGTTTGGTTGCTGCAAAATTGAATTAAATTAGTTAAATTGAATTAAACTGTAGGTTAAAAATACCTTTTTTTTAATTTCAGATGAAAACCAACTTTTCAGGTTCCAAACTGATTTTTTGTTTGGTTGAAATGCTCTGAACGGTTCAAAATAAGGTGCTGGGACTGAAACAGAACCCGCTCCATGTATGTGGAAAAGGGGTATTATTGGCTGTGTTGGTAGATATAGATTTTTTTTGTTTTATGCATACGGCTGTTCACTGCCAGCACAGATTTAACGATGAGAAGATGGAAGACGATTGACATTTATTGAAATAATGCAAGTGTGGTTAGAGTCGGGTTATAGAGGTTACATTATCCTCCACTTGCTTTTTTTCTTAGTTTGAATTGAACTCCTATTTTGAATTTCTTTTCTGCTCAACCAGGGCTAGTTAAGATTACAGGGTAAGGTTTGGATGAAAGCAGAGGAGCAATAAAAGAGCCACAAGTTTATGAGCTTTCCCCGAATTCTTCTCTTGAAACTGTACATGTGACTTTCATTCCCCAAAACACATGCAGTTTTCTTAAAATGTACATGAAAAGTTGACTGTGCATGTGCTCTCCTTCCTGCCCTTTGACCTTTGGGAGCTCCCCAGTTAAATCAAATTTCACTTTTTGTCCCAGGCTGCAGGTTTAGAGTCATATGAGGTTAAGTGTTAAGGATAAGAGGTTCAGTGGTTGTTCAAGGAGGCACAGGCGTTACTAATTCATAATGCAGTCTCATGCAGATATCTAAAAATAACTAAAAATAAACTGTGATTTCTTCCTCTTGGCTCCCAGACAGTGTAACCCACAAAAGAGGCTCTCTTCTGGTAGACATCTCTGCTACGCTCCGCCCCCCTCCTCCTCTCCTCTACTATAGACTCCCCCCTGTGTTTGAATGTTAAAAAAAGGAAGCCGCAACAAGGCCGATCCTTTTATGTCTGCAGATTTAACAACCAATGAAAAGCCGCGCTGAAAGCTTTACAGGTCCTCCGGGTTTTGGGGGTGACCGTCGCAAAGCCTGTTAGCAGGACGTTTAAAGGCAGGTGATGGCGCTCTGTAAAAACAGATTGGAGAGGAAAGGTGGAAAGTTTATAGCAGAAAGGAGATGTCATGGCATTGCGATATGGTCAGGGTCGAGGGCTGACAAGACGGGAGGAGAGAGCGAGGGAGGGAGAATTGAGTTACAACAGCGGATGCTATTGTAAATAAGGAGATGGCAAAGGAGTGGAGATGGCGGGCTTGGTTTATAAGGTCATTTAAAGGAGTAATGTGGCACACTGTCGGGAATTGGCTTTCATTAAAAGAGCCATCGGGAGAGACAGAAAGAGGGAGACAGCGAGGGAGTGTGTGTCTGTGGGTAAGCAGTATTCCCAACACACACGCAGGCACATTTTTTGGATCTACATGTGGTTATACATGTGCATTCCCGGCTCCAGTAAAGCATTTTATATTGCCATTGGGAAAACAACCATCATCGCCCCCTACCTCATCAACAGCTGTGCGCCACTCCCACTGTCGTCACTAGTGCTAGTACAGGAATAATTGTGAACAATAGAGCATATCTATCATACCACAGGGCAGTGATAAGGTTATGCTTGCTCACCAAGGGCCCATAGTGTTAGTATGATTTATGTGGACCATTGTCCTTAATCACAGTCATAATGATTTATGGAGAAGAGAGGGAACTGGTTTGCGTCCGTGATGAGACGAGGATCAGGCCATTCTTGCTCCTTTTCTTCTTTTTTTGTTAAAACATAAACTATTTGAAAGACACTCTGCGATGATTCCTTTCTCCCAAGGTGTCCAATCACTTCTCCTCAACTCTAGCTGATTTCCCCCTCATCCACCTCTCCATTATTCGCTCGTTCATTCACACTCATTTTTCCCCTCTGTCATCCTTTTATTATCTAAGACACACCAATCCCTTGTTCCATCCTTCTTTCAGCTCTCCTTTCACATGAAAACTAGACTCACACTCGTTCTGACAATGACACATAGCGGCCGTCTGCCACCATATCCCATCTACTCAGCACAATGTCCTCGCCGATTCGCCCCGTGTGTGTCTTCCATTACACCTCTCTTTCCCTCTATTCATCCATCCAGCCGGCACTTCCAGGAGATGACCACCTCCCTCTCTTCCCCACCGCTGCTCGTCTTTCTCTTTCCGGGCAGCTAGCCAGCTAGAAAGCTACTGTACTGAGGTCTGTTGACGGAATGAATGGGATGCTCGGAGAAGGATGAATCTTGGAGAGAAGAAGCAGAAGGAACATGGAGAGTAATGGAAATAGCCAAAAGTATAAAAAGGAGGAAGAAAATCAGGACTAGTGGCTCACAGTGTCAAGTGTTTTTGTCCATCTTGCCCTTTGCTTGAGCTGTATTGCTCCGTCAAAAATCCCCAAGGCCACTCTGATATAAGACATTTTAGAGCATAAATGAGTTCCACCATGTCCTATGTATCTCATATCTGTGTTGTACTTAAAGCTCGTGAAGGAATGCCGGCCCCAGTTTAATATTTCAGCACTGTGCTCCGTTGTCTGCCTGCTTTCCGTCCTGCAGCTAACCGGCTTTATCTCTCACCTCAGGCCTCTGCCATATGTTTTTCTTTTCTTGTATTTCTCCATACGTCTCTCTCATATCTCCTCTTTCATCCCGACCTCATAAAAAAGTCAGCCCCCACTGGGCCAGACTCTACTTTAGTCCCCACATACCACTCGGACAGGGCTCTCATGGTTAAATCTGTGTGTGTCTACGCTATAATAGTGTTACCCAAGGGAAGGGTTGTTAAATGCTGTTACTTACTGATCAGCCAGCTCACACTCTGCTGCATGATTTAAAACTGGCCTGCTGTGGCAATTTGATACACACACACTCACACACACACACATCATGAAACAATGATCAAGCGACTCAACAACTTGGGGCCCGTTGGCGAAGAAAAGTTGAATGCAGCACTGACACTTTTCAGCACATGTGCACACACATACGAGCAAACACACGTGCCCACTTTGTCGCACGCTAGCATTCTGGGCATATGCTAGCGATCTGTCACACACTTTAACACACATATCTTGTAAATATCTTGAAACACACACACACCTCAGACCCATTGGGGCCGTGTTGTGAAGCATCTGTCATCACCTTTAGCAGGAGTGGAGGGCTAACTTAAACACTCGATCTTGTTTCTTAGGCAACATCTGTAGCCTATCAGCAAGCTCGTTCATCCAGTGTGGCTGTGGATGGCTCACACACACACACACACACACACACACACACACACACACACACACACACACACACACACACACGGGGCGGGGGGTTTGCGGTCAGCTGTCAATCACAGCACTGTTACCACAGCCACCTGTCAGGTGTCCCAGCATGCTTTGCGAGGCCTCTCCTGTACACGCTTCACTGGAGGCTGTCACACACCACTGGACCGGAATCACTCACCAGAACACATGCATGCACAAAAACACACACTTCTCACAGACAAGCTTTCTTTCAATCTGAGGGACATACACACACAGACACAAACACACACTGACTGTCTGCTGAACTGAATCAGTCTGATAAGCTGTCAAATGCTCGTCTACATCCAGCTGAATATACAGCTTGTTTTTACAAGTTTGATTACAATGAGGAAACTAATTATTCTTCATCACCTCCTGCTCTCCTTCTCTCTCTCTCTCTCTCTCTCTCTCTCTTTCTCTCTCTCTCTCTCCTCTCTCTCTCTCTCTCTCTCTCTCTGTCTCCCTAGGTGGTACGAGTTCCAGTGGAAAGCTGCGAGCAGTACACCACTTGTGGGGAGTGTTTGGGCTCCAGAGACCCTCACTGTGGATGGTGTGTCCTCCACAATGTGTAAGTACTACACACACTCATGCACACATTAACACACTTCACCCTGGTACCCCTCTGTTGCATTGTATAGCAGATAATTGTAAAAGAAGTGTTTGGGTGTTTTAGGTGTGTGTCAGCTGATCATGTTGGAGTGGAGGCACCCACCTGAATGTTTGAGCTCAGGAGATCTTTGTTTCCCCCAGATACTCCAGTTCTTGTTGTTTAAAGGGAAAATTCTCCCCAAAATAGACTCCAGGTTGTGCTATTCCAGGGGTTGTTTTCGTGTTCTTATCTCCTGAAAATAAAAAGTATGAGAGTATCAAGGCTTGAACTGATGATCATTGATCACATTTACTCTTTTGAGTTGACACCAGATTTGTTCTCAGTTTTTGAATCTATTCCATGAGTTTTTTAAAAGTAGGGCAGAAAGGAGCGTTGCAAAGTTTTTTTTCACAATAACTGGCACATTCTTTTCTCAATAGGGGGCATTTTCCCTTTGAGAGTTTTCCTTAGGAATGGAGATAGTGGATACATTTGTGTTTTGGCCATGGGGCTTTTTGTGGGCGTTTACAACTGTGAAGATGTCTGTAGTTACTTTTATTTTATTTTCAGTTGTAACCTTACTCGTATATTTAATTATGTCTTGTAAAGACAAGAAGTTTAACTTGAATAGTCTTAAAGAGACCTTAATATTAAGAATTGCATTTTTCTGATATTTAATTGAACTGACAGACTGAAACCGAAACCCTTTCACACATGCACTGCAAACTTTTATCTAGACATTAGTCTGAGGAGCTGTATTTGAGAACACAATTGTCCAAATGAGTTGAATCGGACATTCAACAAACTCTACCCTGCTAGCTTCCTAGTGCAAAGTTTGTGTTTTATTAGATTGAGCCCATGTGTGAATAGAGCAAGTCATTGTCCAGAGAATTACAGTGAGCGAGTGGGCATGTGATGAAGTTTCTACCATGCAATTCATGCGAAACAAAAATGGTCGGGTTGAGAAGAAGAGTAATTTTCACAAAGATGGTAACAAATATAACTGAAGAGATGATTATTCGGGAACTGTGTGGCCTTCGCCTAAATCAAACCTCTATTTTCATTAGATGAGAACACTTCTGACATAGACAATCTCCTGTTTTGTGCTACATATCTGAAATGCCCCAAAATCAGTGTGTGCAAGCAGGTTTTTAAACATGGGTAAAACGGCTAAAAATAGGATACTGGTAGCTTTCCCATTGCCAGTAGACAAGAGCTGTGTATGCGGCTCTGCAGCAGAAAAGTGCCTGTGTCTGTGTGTGTGTGTGTGTGTTGGGGGTTGTTTTGGTATGTCATGTTCAACGTCACAGACAGGCCGGAGAACATGCAAACAGCACTGCATTTGACCCGAGTGGGAATGCAGATTGTAGCCTTTCACAATACATTAAAAAGCTTGTTAGTGGGTATTTTATGCAGTGCAAAAGAGGTCAAAAAAAAACTCTGCACCTGATTTCTCCAGACATTATCCACAGTATATATGAGATAATGGCCAATATGAATATCGACCCCCTCAATTTCCTAAGCTGTTTTAAAATTTGATTATTGATGCACTGCTATCTGAGCCACAGAGAGCTTAACTGCTACTCCTTTAATCAGACTCTTTCTCTTTATTTCATAAAATATAAATCATTGAACAAGTTTGTTTTAACATGTAAATGCTCAACTTAAAGGCTGTCCAGCTGCTCAGTGAAACCTCGACAGGCTGACACGTATCGAGAACCTAAACGCTGCACACCGAAGAAAAGTAGGCAGCCAGCTGCTGCTTTGAATGTGGCCTGTGTTCACCTCAAACTATTTTTAACGCCTTTTAATAACTTTAGCGGAATGTCTCTAACACCTTTTAATTAGCCACATAATTATGATTCATAGAATAAATCTAACTTCTCCAACTTGAAAGCTCCCTGCCAGGAGAGATACATTTATCCTGTGGAAGTCTGTCAACCGGCGAAACCTCTTAATAGCACATAAATAACAACACAGCTTGGCAGCCCGCATCACTGACACTCCCATTTATCTTAGTGGTATTTAGCTTGTTTTTGTGAGTGTGTGATGTGAACATGGTTCACTACACATTTGCTTTTTAAATACTTAACTTTTTGGCAACAGATTAAGGATTAGTCACTGCTAGTGTTAGCATTTGGCTTACGGACTAGGTTTTATGTTTGCTTTAAGATAACTGTTTAAGATTAGATTTGTAACATTAAGAGTGGAGGTTTGTAATGTTTAGAAAATAAATCTAATCACTCACAAGTGTAGCAACACTGTGTCTGTATGTAATCTCTCCATTTCCTCCCGTTGACTTGAGGGCGTGTGTGTGCACACACACAGGAGAGTGAGAGAGCAGTTACATGTTATTGAAAGGTGACAGGATGTTAAACCACAGTTGGAGCACCTCGAGCATTTAGCATAATGCCATCTCTCGGTGTGTTAATTAAACTTACAAAACATATCACCAACCTGTCTTTCCTCAAGGCACTCACACGCCACCTGTGCTTTTCCATTTTAGCAGTCACACACACGCATCTTAGAAATTACACACACAATCGTGATGGACTTAATCTAGAGATACCCTCCTGTTTGGGCACGTTTTGACCTTGTGTCTTGAACGCAGCTCGATCATTTCTTACCTATTAGTGTTGCCAAATCTGGCTGAGGCCCTTGCAGGCAAATTGGTATTAATAGGCAAATTATTTATAAGCCTCATTTTGGCCCTCTGGTGCTTTTAGCCACATCTTATTAAGAGCTATGGTAGTTTCAATCAGCAGTGGAAATGAACGGGGAATACACACAAACACACACACACACACGCACACACACACACACACATGCAGGTGCTTCCAGACAAATGGGCACACTTCATTCAAACAAACTCACAATAGTCACACGCCAGAGGAGCAGTAGAAGGAAAAGAGGTCCGTAATGAGAAAACGTGTACATACCTTTGTGCATCTCTACTCATGCCTGTACAGTGTGTATGTATGCGTGTGTGTGTGTGTGTGTGTGAGTTAGTGACTCCTGGGGGAGTGGTTGGCGACAGCTTTTTCTTGCTGAGCTCGAGTGAAGGCTAACTAAACGAGGGGACGGGGGGGCTGCTGCTCAGAGCAGGCAGTTAGCATTTTTTTCCCGCCTCCCTCTTATTGTTAAGGCCTCGCAGAGAGCCGCATCAGCACTTTCCCTCTCACCACCGGGACCAGTTGTTGTTAGCGCGAAGGTGAAGTGATAGCTAATGCATTATGAATAGCTAATAGTAAAAAGGCTACAATACGGGGCTGTATACGGATTTTTTAGCACGATCAGTTGGCTCGTAATAAGCGGGGGAAATTGCTGACCCCATTGATATGCGGCTGGTAGGAATTGTATCATTTTTACGGTTCAGGGAAACTTTAATGATTGCCTGTATATCTCCTGAGAAGTTTGAGTTGGGTGGGGTTGTAAACTGAAAAGATGAGGGGGACTGGATGTTCATATAGCTTAGTGGTTCTTGCACAAATGTCAGGGCCAATAAGGTAGTGATGTAAAGGCCTGCAGTAATGGCTGGGGGAAGCTATTTGCCTATTTGTCTTCCGTTATTGCTCCCATTTCTGTGTGACGGTGATGGCTGTGCATGTTTGTCATCTTAATATGATTGTCATATTAGCTTAACAGTCTCTGTCTCTTTTTCCTCCCCTCGCCTCTTGTCTCACTCATCTGTTCCTTTCTTCTTTTTCTTGTCACCTCTCTTCTTATCTGTCTCATAATTTTCCCCGTCTCCCTTTCTTTCCCCTCTCTCCTCCTCTTTTACTGCCTCTCCCTAGTTGTTCACGCAAGGACCGCTGTGAGCGAGCAGGAGAGGCTCAGAGATTTGCGTCTGACCAGAGGCAGTGTGTGGAGCTCACCGTTCAGCCAAGAAATATCTCTGTCACCATGTCTGAAGTTCAGGTTTGTCTTCTCTTGTCTGTTGTGTCAATTGTAAAGGAAATTACACAGTTTTACCATTTAAAACAAAAAACAAAACATCAACATACAAGAAAGGGATAAACTTATGATGGTTATGAAATTTCAGTATCCACAAAAAAGGGCTAAAACTCATTCCAAGGCATCATACACTTAGTCATACTATTTGTTTGTGTTTTCCTGCCACAGTATCAGCTTTTGCTCCCACTAATTGTTTTTTTAAAAAACATGTTTTAATCTTTATTTTGCCTTAGGTGTGCTGTTGGAATACTTACACTATTCAGTGTTATTCAGAACACCACTCTCTTAGAGTCCGGAGCGTACTCTGGGCACAGATGGAGCAGCAGAATGCCGGGTGTAGTGAAAGTGGAACTTAACTGTTCATTCACATATAAATAGAATGCTTTATTTTTTAGAACAGCAGCACTCTTTATTTGATGTTGTCCATAGTTTTTCCAACCTACCTTACAAAAAAAAACCAAAACATTTGCGTTCCCATGGAAACCACACCTCTGTGGTTCAGCGCTGTTTCTTAAAGTTTGCTTTAGCTCACTTTTACAGCTGCTGCTCCTCCTAATCCATTGATCTCATCAGATCATCTCTGATCATTCTTACCACAAGCTGATTATCAGAAAATGCTTTTCTGAAACTGAAATTAGCCCCCCATGACTGTTCCCGAGAAAAAAAAACAAAAACTTGACCAGAGTTCTGCCTGAGCTGCGTTCACAGACCCACAAAAAGCTTTGAATTCAGACAGGGCACACATAATACACACACACACACACACACACACACACACACACACACATATACACACTCTCACCGTGGCACATAGATTCTTATTCTGTTAAACAGCACTGCGTTCCACAAAGCACACTGTTGTTAGAAACAAGCATAGCCAGTTTAGTTAACAGTGGTGCGGTGTGAGATTCATTTCCACCCGCACCCTTAAGGTCTAGGTAGGAAAGAAGTCTGCTGCACTCTCCCAAATCATTACCTTTTCACATTTACGTGGTGAAGGGTTAATTGCCAAAAACAGATATCTCTTTTCATTATTTTCCTAAGTCATATTTTTTAAGTGAAGTTCTGCAAGACAGGAAATATCAGTCAAACCGGTATTGGCTGTTGTGATAAGATATCTCTAAGTTTTCAAATATTCATAAATCATGTTTTTTTTGCACTCAAAGGAATATCAATCAAACTGGTGGTTTATTCATTTTAAAAATGTCCCTTATCTGTTTTTGCAAATGAACTCTTGGTAGTCGTACGTGTATAAGTGCAGTGAGAAAATGAAAAGTCATTTAAAAGTCACTGAATTTTACACCAAGGATGCAGCTGTAACTTAACATGTAGATTTAACTAGGAATCTCAGTCTTGCCATCTATATAATAGAAATCTATAAGTGTGTGTGTGTGTGTGTGTGTGTGTGTGTGTGTGCGCGCGCGCGTGCGCGTGCGGGCATGAGAGCTCTCATTCTGTCAGCAGCTCCTCAATGTAACCACATAGGTTTGACTGATTACAGTTTGCTTCACTTTCTCTGCGCGCATTAACACGAACACATTAACCTTGCTGTAATAGCTGCTCCGACTGACGCACACATGCGCGCGCACAAGCACTCACCCTCCTTTATTCCCGTCGCTGTCACATGCACTCATACCCACACTTCACTCCACCCCCACCCCCTCCTTCCCCAACACCCATTAACCCTCATGTCATATCTTATAACAATCCATGTACACCATGTCCTTCCATTGATCTTGTACTGATTGCCCCTCTCTTCCTCTCTCTCTAGCTGGTCCTACAGGCTCGTAACGTGCCTGATCTGTCAGCGGGGGTCAACTGCTCCTTCGAGGACTATGTGGAGACGGAGGGACGGATCCAGGGTGCACACATCTTCTGCCTGTCTCCCTCCGTCCGGGAGATCATCCCAATCACAAGGAATAAAGGTCGGGAATGAAGGATGATGAAGTCATTGGGGTGGTGAGGTCACTGGGTGGTAGCGTTGGGCGGGTTGGGTATGGATTACGGAGTGTTGGTAATATATTTCAGGAATTTAGTAATGAACTCTTTTTATGTTGGCACTCCATTTGACATGTTTTATGTTTATGTCATCTCCCTGTCTGTCCCTCTTCCCGCCCCTGTCTATAGCACTTAGCACTGTATATTCACCACTATGGGCTGATGTGTCTCCTTCTAAGGACTCTTTTTGTACGTTAAAATTGGAGAAAAGCTCGAACAGAATTTTAATGTTACCACATTATTTGTTTAGTGCGTCTATATTTAGAATACCTTGTCACCACCAATATTGCTCACCCATTCCAATACAAAGCCCCAAACACAAGTCTACATTTATCTACTGAAAATAGAACCATTTTTGAATTCCCATTATCATGCATTATGCACTGTTGTCAGTTTCATTTTATTCTATTTTTTTTCTATCTAAACGACACTGGTTACGCTTCTAGCCTCGTTTCAAAGCAGTGACTTCAGTGTGGTTTATCGTTAAATTTAAAAATATCTGCTGCACCTTTTTTTATTTTGTGCAGACATTATTCACCTGTTTCATGTCCAATTCTGTCAAGCCACAAATGATAAAAACTTGTTTGGTATCGACAGTCAAAGCACTGAAAACATGTCAGATTGTGCGCTCTAAGTTTCCTCAAAGCAAAATCTCAGTAGTTCTTCAACTCAGCCCATTATGCCCCATTATGAGTTCTCATCAGCTCTGGCATCCAAACACTTATTGGTGCTGCTATTTTTAATGCCACCCTACTGTGGGTGTGAGATGAGCAGTGTGTGTCGTTGAGCTACAGTGTTTCTTTGTGTGTGCGTGTTATTTGTCGAGGTCACACAAGTGGAATTTAAAGGGTGGCACTGAGTTGGTTTTTGTTTTGCTTTAATAGACATCCAATTTACCACATATTTTCCCTGTGATTAAATTAAGTTGTTGGTATGGTGTTTGAGCTGTTTAGTAATTATTTTAGATTATATTTTTCTCTAAAACTTAAAGACGTAAAGAACAGTTTAAATCTAAATATATATTTTTCATCATTTGGTGCAGGTGACAAACGGGTGGTGAAGCTCTATCTGAAGTCCAAGGAGACGGGCAAGAAGTTTGCCAGCGTTGACTTTGTCTTCTACAACTGCAGCGTCCACCAGTCGTAAGTTACACTGTTTGAATATTTCTGGCAGGATTCCCACGTTGATGGAAAAACCTGGAAAAGTCAAAAAAAAAAAATCCATGAAAGTTTTGGGAAAGTAACGAAAAACTGTTGGCTGTTATTTCTCCAATACAGGAGCTCTACTGCTCCGTGTCAGCCTTTAATGATAGAATTAACCGAAAAATGAGTGTACTTTACAGTTCTTTTCATGTTTCCATTGTAAATGGTCATGTAAAATTTATTATGGCCAAATTTTGTCTATGATAAATGTGATGAAAATGTGGAAACCCTGTTGTAGATACATTTGATAGTCATTTGCTTTTTTTTTTTTTTTTTAAAATCTGTTTCAGTCTTCTCCCTCTCATTCTTTAAAAAGGTGGACTCTCTGTGTAGTCTCCCTGAAGGCTGTCTCATGTTACTCTTCATGAGATATACAGTTAGACACACACAAATATGCCACCCCCCTCCGACCTCCACAGGAGGCTCGTGTTACCATTGGAGTGAAAAATCGAACGTGCCGTATATGAGAAACGATTGGGATATGAGATGGTAATTCTAGTCTTATTATCATAACCCACGACACACACTAATGATACTTCAATGATTAATTCATTACGCCATGGTCTGCTGTAATGCCTCCCAATCACACACTCTAACCACTTTTATGCCTCCTCTCCGCTTTATAAAACAAATACTTCCAGCTTTTCTGAGCACTCAGTACTCACCATGGTACTTATTTACACAAGAAAGACAAAGTCAAATACTGTGATGATGTAATATAGGGAGTGAAGCCTTGTGCCTATTTCGATGAGTTAGTCTCCTTCACCCTCCAGATGCCCTCAGCTTTCCACTCCCTCTCCTAATCCACCTTCTGCTGAAAATCTCCACCACCCATCGAGCCACACCCCTAGGTCAGGCCTAGCATGAGCCCGATGCACCCTGCTGGGGTAAAAGAATCCTCCAACTCCTCCGCCCCGCCCCACATGATACCCTCCCTCCTGTCCATCCATGGCTGATCCAGGGGAGGCAGAAACGTCTGTTGGGGTATTAGCCTAGGGGCAGCAGATGGCTCAGAGGCCCCTGGGGTACCGCAGGGCTCCATCCTGGCTTCCCTCTGGATGTTAGATGAGCCTCCTCCGAGGATTGTCCGCAAACACACATACACATAGACATACACAGCCACACCTCTCTCCGCTCTGTCGCTTACAGATCATTGAAGCTCTGAACGTCCCGGACACCTAATCCGTTACTGTGACCTTTAACCTAGCTACCCCCGTCTCCCTGCTCTCACACAGAAAAATCCCCTGCCAGAGCAGTGATGATTAGCTCAGCTGGTTAAGGGTGTGGTGGTTTACAATGTAAACTCCCAGTTAATTCATGTCCCATAAGGACACCGTGATGTTTGCTGTAACTCCCAGTGCCTTTTACTGCCTTGGGTACATCTTGCGTCAGATGTAAATCCTGTGAGTACAAATTGCTTCATGCTTAAATAGAAAACACCCAGTTAAAAAAAAAAAGTAACTGTCCTCTAATGAATGTATTAAAATGCGATGTCACATTTAAGATTTTAATATGGCAATGATCTCACACAGTGTAAGAAATGTATCAGAAGTGACGCAGACAAGAGAGTCGCCCATTTGAAGATATTACCCCAATGAAGTCTGATTAAATCCGCTCCCTGGGCTGATCTAATACAGCCTCCGAGTGATGTAATGGACACGTTTAATGAAGTTACAGATATGGCACGTTGCATCTTCGGCGGCGACTGATGGCGACGATAGATGCTGAGATAAGAACCCCATTTGGAGCTGGCACTCCGGCCTCGCATACCCGCTGTGCCCCGCAGACGTCAGTGTGTGGCGTCTGATGAGATCAGACTGGTAATGTTGTTGGCGTAATGACTTCAGGTCCGTGCGGCCACACGCATGGCCCCTGTTTCCAGGATGCTTGGTCATTCTTTACAAAGCCAAGTCTTTCTCTAATGGGCTTAAACTCAAATGCTGCAGGCTTTTACACAATGAGGGATGCACATGTTCTGAAAACATGCAGAAATTTCCGAGCAGAAACGATACTCATCAGCTGCGCCGTCTATTTTTGCAGTCTCAACTATTTAAATAGGCTTTGAAGTAACATTACAACAGAACGAAACAAAACAAAAGGATATCATACCCAAAGTGATAAAATACCATAGTGCAAATGTGGCATCATACATTATGACAGAGAACTGTCTTTGAGTCCATGTCAGATGTCCTGTATGTGCAAAGGAAGGAGCTGATTCATTTTTTTGTGATAACATTTTCATATAGTTTCAATAATAAATCATTTCTACAACACATCTCATTCATGTTTGTCCATGCATTTTACAGATTTTGTGGGTATTGATAGTCCTCAAGGAAAGTTAACCTTTTGTCTAACTCTTCCCTCCCCTCCCCACCCCAGCTGGCTTAGAATGGCCTATGATGTCTAAGTTGTATAATACAAAGAGTAACAAAAAACAACAACAACCAAAAAATTACATACAGAAATTAGTAAGACAATAAAGTGAATAAGTACAACAACAAATGTACTGCTTGTACACATTTACGGCGTATATGTATATAGCACATATCCATATGAAGCAGAAACAGATACAGCTATACAAGTTGAATACGTTGAATTTTCTCAAAATCCTCCTTTGAAGTTCTGCATGTATCTGTCTAATGATCATATCGCTGTCAATGGCGGTCTGTTTTATAGCCATGGCACATCTTGTCTTCCACAATTTGAAGCATAGAATATTGATGATGTGTTGAAACAGTTGTTTATGTTTCACAGGCATCTTCTCGTCCAACGGGCCATACATAACAGAGTTATAACATATATTAATTTGTATACCAAAACCTTATTACATTTACCAGATCTCTTGTGCTCTGTAACAGTCTATTAAAATGTGCTCTTATGTCTCATCCTCAATACAGTGAATCATTGGACATGCTTTGGTTTAAATGTAACAGCTACACGATACGGGGATATTTGAATCCCCCCATCATGTTTCTTAATAGTTTACACTCAATCCTCCATCCCCGAAAAAAAACACACCCCTCCTGCTTATTTACTCAACTGATTACGTCGTGGCCCTTGCCTTTTCAAAAATGCCATAAATTTGCATAGTGGTATTAATCTAATTAGAATTCCCACTGTTTCAGTTTAAGGGTTGCCGAGATTGAAATAGAAAATCACCCACGGCCATGATTGCTCCTTAATTAAATATTTCCATACGCTTTTTCTCATTCCGCAGCCCCCCATTTATTAAAGATCGAGAAGATAGGCTGGAAATGAATTGTGGTTTAAATGTCTGTATAAGGCCATTTGAAGCACCTTTTCTCGCTATGCTTAATGCGGCTCGGTCAGTGACTGGGTCATTTGTTGTGTGATTGAGGGTGCTCTTACAGTAATTGGGAGAAAAAGTGCAAGGAAGAAGAGAGTACAGTTTTCTTTGATGGAGAGAAATGTAAAAAGCGGTGGATCTGCGGTAAAACATAGAAAATGAGTGCAGTAGAAGATGTAGAAGAATTATGCAACGAATTTGAGGCTTTTTGTCTTCAAGACGTTTTCCACTTCTGATTGCACTCTTTTTCTGTAAACTAAACACTCAGACT
This sequence comes from Plectropomus leopardus, assembly GCF_008729295.1. Taxonomy (NCBI): domain Eukaryota; kingdom Metazoa; phylum Chordata; class Actinopteri; order Perciformes; family Serranidae; genus Plectropomus; species Plectropomus leopardus. Next base: position 13,412,239 of record NC_056464.1, read on the forward strand.
TACACTAATAAAAGGATGTGCATGAACACTGTGTTATATTAACCCCCTTTAGATTTTAAAGGGATCCAGTAATGATGGGATAGACTCTTCTGGAGGACCATTAAATTATTCACCTCCACTTCTTTGAAATGAATAGGAGCCAATAAATAACTCATTTTGCCAAGTGCAGGAGTGTCAAACGCGCCTCACTAGGAGAGCCGATTGTATTTAGAACTCCAAACTGACTGAGGAGAGGAGAGAGGAGGAAATCATAGCCCATTGTGTTGCGCCCTGAAAAAACAGTAAGCTAGTGCAGCTCGATTAGCATCTGAATATGTACGGATTAAATTAGCATGATGAGCGTGGCCATACGGGGAGCGTGTCTGCAGCCGCTCAAAGCCTCCGAGTGGCTAAGGGCGATGGCGAGTGACAGGAAGAAGGAATAGGGAGATGCTGGGGGGTCTGAAAAAAGGGAGCCCACCCCTGGACAAGAGAATTATTAAATGCCCACAAATGGCCCTGGGTGGGCTTTACCTTAAAAGGGTGTGCACCAAGGCTAAAAGAGGGGTTTGGAGATCCTAAGGCAGCTCCTGACAGGGGGGCCCTGGTTACTTGGAGGAACCAAAGAGCGAGCAGTAGGGGGTTGTCATACAGGGCCCACCACTGGCCTTGGGTGGCACACATAATGGCACCGTCTTTTATTTCAAAGGCCGTAATCATAAAAGTCAAGGGAAGTTGGCAGCGGTTACCTGCTGATATTTTGCTCGTTATTTCAGTCACTGGTACACTAACAAGGTTGATTTGACACGAATAAAAGATAAAAGCTGGGATAAAAATGATTATTATGAGGGCTCAGTGACAGATGTGTTGACGGGGGTGAACTACTAACTATACATTGTACTGTTCTCTGCTTGGCTCTGGTTGCCTGCTGTGTTGAGTTGGTGTTTTACTGTATTTTGATGAGAGCTGTTCCGTTGGTGGGCCCCCAACAAAAAAAAAAAATCTTTTTGACATTCAAACTAGCAATTGTTGCCAGGCTAACAAACACCATCGAGCTTGGCTAACTTGCCACGTGTTCATTTGTCTTGCATCAATAATGTCATCTGCTCTTTTGTCCAGTTTTGACACTCTTTCTTCTGTTTCTTACCCACTCACTTGAGACAAAACATTAAGCTCAACCCCCCCCACTTCTGCTGTTTGAGTCTGTGCACTGTATGCTAACCTATCCTAGCATAGCCTAATCGCTTTCCCTCCATTTGTCGGCAGCACTGACAAATCTCCTATTTGCTCCTGTGTGGTATTAAGAGGCCTGTTATTTCCACAGCCGCACATCCCTCATTCTAAATGGACAGCTTCTCTCAGCACAATGCTAAATTGGTCAATTAAAGCGGCAGTGGGATTGAATTAAGCTCCAGCCTCTGATCTCGCTAAAAAGGAGGGGTCCGGGCTGGAAACGATCACTTAAAGCATGCACCTGACAAACGAGCGGCCCTAATTGATCCAAATGAATCCACGTCAGGGTTTGATGGAATCGTATATGGGCTGCATCTCAGAGCTCAAGAGTTAAAGCCTTCATTTTTCACGCAGATGAGGGGAAGGGCTGCTGGCATTTTACACAGGGGTTAAAACACACTCGTGAGCTCGTCGAGAGCTCATAGCAGTTCAGACACACGCGCAAATTCACACCTGGCAAATGCGGTTGAATACAAATCAGCCTGTATGTTAAGCACCCGCTCTTTTTATTGTTATGGATCCAGACTTGCTTACCTTGACTGTATTAAATGTAGTATTTTATTATATTTTCCCAATAAACCATATGCTCCCACAAACCGTGATAGCTAAATGAGTCACACAGAAAAAAACCCTGTATGCTTTGTAATAAAATGAAACAATTTTATTTGTGAGCTCATAACGGTTACATTAGATAATGCCGCGCACATAAATGAGATACCAAGTAGCGTAGTATGTCTCTGGGGCTGAAAGAGGACCAATAACATGAAGCTGTGTTGATAAACTGCATACTTGAACCTGTCTGGCTCTCCTCCGCAGGTCCCCTTAGATGTGACACACAGACACACACACACACACACACACACACACACACACACACACACACTCATACACACACACAGTCACTTCCCAACTTGCAACCTAACGTTTCCTCCCTCTCCCGTGAGACTCCCATGCAGAGCCCCGCGGGCTACACTCCCCCCCTCCCTATTTTCTCCCCCCTCTCTCTCCCACGATACCTGGCGTCTAAACCTCTCTGAGGGAAATCCACCTGCTTTTGATCTCTCCCTCTCTCCTTCCCTCTCTTCTTTTTCCCATCTTTCCCTTTCAGCCTGTCTGTCTGCACCTCGCCTCGGCTAAAGCAGGTGAATTTAAAATGGTGGAGCGCTCTTAGCCCCACGGATGAAAGAGAGCTTTAGACAAAGAACGAGGGGGGGGGGGGGGCTTTTTAAAATGAGGAGGCGGCGAATGAAAGGGATAGATAGAGTGAGAGCGGCAGAGACGGAGTGACAGAAAGAAAGGCTCAGGGCTGAATGGATGGAGAGAGGGATGCAGCAGAGGTATGGAAAGAGGGAGAAGAGTGGGGGAAATATATGCAGAGTAGGCCGATTGGGAGGAAGATCATTGGACATACAGAAGCGACGGGCAGTTACAAGCGAGCGGAGAGTGATGAATGAGGGAAGTGAGGGGGAGAAAGAGGTTAAGACAGTTGATAGATAGGACTGAAGGTGAGAGGAAGAAAAGAGGATTCCAGACAGGGTGGGAAAAATCCAAACTTGACATTGGCTGATAAATAGCCACGAGACGGTGAAAGGAAGGAAGTCTGAGAAAAAAATTGCGAGTAAAGATTTAAAAAACAAAGACTACAGTAGGACAGGTATCGACATTTTAATAGATCCTTCTGTATCACAGTCAGTACCGTTTTTCCCTAAATACTTCCTTTGCCCTTCTTTTTAATCCTCCCCATACTCTTTATATGTAAACACCTGCTTGTGCTGTGAAAAGCTGGTGACAAAGTAGACAAAGAACGAGTGGAGAGGTTGAGATTTCAATATGAAATTGCTCATCTTAACTCTGATCAGGTCCAAAAAAGTCCAGTCCAGCCCTACATGAAAGCGCACAGTGTCTTAAGCTCGAAGCTTGACCCGAGCCAGATCCACGGCAGCAGTTTTGGGCCAGTCTGATTAAAAACCTGACTTTGCACTGTAAAAACAGGCCTATATCGTGTTACCTTTTATATATTATCAAATAAATATGACAGAGCTCTAATTCAAACACCCCCAAAAGTCCACTTTATATTCCCTGAGACTGGCTCAACCCTTTGAAACCAGAGCAAATTGGCTTGATTTCTTTCAAAAACATGGGCAGAAGGCAAAAAGTAACAACAGAAGAAATGATCCAAAAATTAGCAAGAAATTTGTTAAACATACAAGAAAATTACCTGAAAAATTGCAAAAAAACCCCCAAACAAACAAAAAAAAAATTGAAGAAGTAAAAAAAAACAAGGAAATTACCTGTAAAAAGTGCTTAAAATATTCTAATAATTTTGAATATGTAGTTGTGATAAGTATAGTTTTTCCAGACAGTTTTTTTATGAATAATTTTCTAAATCTATTAATTTCTTGTGGTTTATGGAACATTGCTTATCGAGCTGCTCATTTAATTTTTTCACAGCAATTTCTTTCAGGGTTTATAGGTTTAAATATTTGTGAAAGGCATCTGAAAAGAAACCAAAGCAATCCCTTATGTCGGTGCACTCACATACGGAGGAGATGACATTGGAACAGATTTAATAAAATATAATGACCTCTTCTAACCAGTTTATTAGTTTGGTTAACACATACAGTACAAGATATTACTGGTTTAAAGTCAGTAACTCTTTTTTAATAAATTTTACAGCATGACACCACCACCATTCTGTCTTGCTTTTTGCTGTCATGCTTTGTCAAATGAAGCATTGACGCAGTAAGATAAATAATTTAGACTTGGAAAGCAGGTGACCCTGCTAACTTCCTAACCGTCTCCTCTCATCTGTCTCTGTTTTAGCTGCCTCTCCTGTGTAAACGGCTCGTTCCCATGCCACTGGTGCAAGTACCGCCACATGTGCACCCAGAATGCCAACGACTGCTCTTTCCAGGAGGGACGCGTCAACATCTCTGAGGTAAGAGTCGTGCTGAGGACAGTTTCATATTGCTTTAATTTGACAACATTCTTATAGCCCTGATTCAATTTCATGGGTATTCCCCTTGATGTAAGTGTGGGATAAATTCAAAATGTAGCTCAAGAGATTTGATTTTTTTATATAGTTTTGCTGAATGTAATTTTAAAACAAAAGATTTGAGCACGTCTGCAATAGCTCCTCTTGATATAACCTCTTTTTCTCACATATAGTGTGGCAGATCATGCAATGAAAGCCTTTTCTCCCACATGCAATCTCAAATTTTAGCAACATAGGCACAAATTGCACTCAGCCGCACACGCACCTTTACCCTCACACCTTCTGTGGCTTTCGCCTCAGGGTTTCCTCACATCACCCCGCTGTGTGTGTCTGCTGTCTGTATGTGTAATAGCAGCTCTTGGCACAGTGACAACAGCTTGTGTACTGTGCAGCAATAATTCTGTCGTGGCCCATAAGGCCATAAGCAGGCCGGGATGAATGACTGTCTATGGAAATACTGCCTTGTTCTTACATAGCCAAATGCTGCATTAGCATAAAAGCTAATATCAATCGTGCAGAGTGGCGGCCACAGCGGGCAACATGCGAGGCATAACAAGTGTTTGTCAACTGCTGGAGTGTATACGAGGATATTAGTGATGGACACACAGCCATGCAATGTTTTCATTGTGTTTTTTCTTTCGCTCTCTCTTCATAAACACCAGACACAGGCTTGCATATATTAAGAGGCACAGAAAAAATGCACATCTTCTCAATAGACTTATGTATGTAAATCCACTGCACTCCCAGGTGACTGACAGTCATGCCTGTTCTTTATCTAACTGATGCCTCGCACACATAAAAGCACAAATACACACACGCGTACACACAACCCCATGCTATCTCCTTGTGTTTGTGGTCTGACTCTCTGCGTTATCTCTATGCAGATTAAATCCCCCCTCCTTGTTGGCCAGCCTGAATCACCGGCCTTTATTAATTGGTCAACCTTTATCCAATTACTTTCCTCTTTATCTCTTCTCTCAACCGGAGCTGTGTAGAATCCCAAACACTAGCATGCTAAGTCACAGCCGCCATGCCCATCCAAAACAACACACGGGCCCAGCCTTCACGCCTCACGGAGCTAATGTTAGCGGATTAGTGCGCCCATCTGCAAGACATGGGGAGAGCGCTGGCTAGCACACTCTGAGCTGAGAGGGGCCAGAGGGGCAACGGATGGATAAACAGGAAAGGCCTGCAGTGACGAAAGGAAAATCGAAGGAAAGCAGGATGCACAAGTAAACATAAAAACTACATGGTGATATTGATAAACGACAAGAGAAGAGGACTTTTTGATATCAGATAGTGGAAGGTCTGTCCACATGCTGATAAGTTACAGTTTCTGAGGCACGATGATGTAAAAATGTGCTTTTGGTGCAGTATGTTTTGAGTTAGAAGCTTGGTTAAAACCAGGAAGAACAAAAACAGCAGGACAAAGGGAGGGAGAGAAATGGATAAAGGAGACATGGAGATTGAGAGAGTGGAAGAGTGAGAGAGGCAGCAGGGAGTGAGAAGGGACAGACAGTCCGGCTGACAGTGGCATGTGGACAGAGAGACCTCTCCTGTCACCTCGTCTGCCCAAGAAACCACCGACCACATGCTCCAGTAGAAAATCCATCATCTGCACTGTCACACACACGCACACACAGACACACACGGACACACAGCTACTATACTTTGTGTCTTTCATGCACAAAAGTGTAAACATTTTGACAGTGACAAGCACGCGCGCACACACACATACACAGAGTCATTCATCATCCTTCTCCTAGCTGCCATATCCATTAGTTGCGCTCTCAATGCCCCAACAAGTACAGCTCTTCCTGTAGGCTAGACTTATCCTTCTCCTCTAACATCTCTCTCCCTCTCTGCACCCCATCCTTCACCACTTTGATGCTCATTCACCCCATTTATTTCTCATCCTTCTTCTTCACCTTGTGTGTGGATTATATATAGTTAAAGAAGGGAGAAGGAGGACAGAAATGTGCCTCTCTGCCTTAATACCTTATGGTTTTGCCTCTTTATCTGCTGGTAGAGTGGGAATGGGTTGGCATGCCATCAGGGACGTGTGTGTGTGTGTGTGTGTGTGTGTGTGTGTGTGTGTGTGTGTGTGTGTGTGTGTGTGTGTGTGTGTGTGTGTGTGTGTGCGTGCACGTGCGTGCGTGTGCATGCGTGTGTGTGCTCACACCCTTAATTTAGACCTCAAACGATCCTTTTTGCCGTGCTGTAGCTTAACTCTGAATACAAATAGCAGTGTTTAACATAAGAGTGAAATGGTCTCTCCTGATAGCCGACACTCACTCAGACCTTTGCTGCTCCCTGCTGCAAAAGAACACAGTAGACAGGATTAAATAAGACTCATGTTCAGACCGCGATCAAAGGCCAGATAGAAGTTTTCACACAGGGTTGAGAGGTGGCTGCTCCTCACGTCTGGCTGTGTGGTCTGAGCAGTGTTGTGTTGTGCAGACGGGAGAGCAAAGAGAAAATATTGGACCAGCTGGTCTGAGTCCTCATGTATTGGGACCAAGACCAAAGTTAAAGGGATAGTTTGGATTTTTTTAAAGTGGGGTTATATGGGGTTCTTATCCATATTCAGTGTATTACATACATTAGATGTCAGTCAGCACACTCTCGGTTTGAAGAAGCAAGCTGAAGTCTAGTCTGGAAGCCTAGCAACGTACTACTTTGGAGGAGTCATCAACAACACATATTTTTAGCCACCTCAAAAAAAAAAAAAGTCATCGCTTCAAGTGGATGCTATGTTGAGTGTATTTTCACTACTTAACCTTTCTGTCAGACAGTCTGTTCAAACAGAGAAGCTGTTAACAGCTCCATTTCCCCATCTATGCTCATGTCAAAGCCACCAGACTCCATCGAGAGAAACAGTCATTTTAGCTCACTGAACACAGGAGTCGCTCGTCTGCCGCTACCTTGATTATTTAGTTAGTTTGTGTTATTGTGTGACTTTGGTGAATCCAAAGTAACCTTTTCAAATACACAATAACACAAACAAACTAACTGTTTGAAGCATGAGTAGACCAGCAGCTCCTGTGTTCAGCAATGTTTAATCACTATTTTTCTCAGTGAAATGTGGCTTTGAAGAGAATGATTTAATAGCTTTATTTTCAATTTCGATATAATAGCTTTATTTTTGTTTTTTTTAAGGTGGGACTTTTTTTAGGTGGCTAAAAGTATTTTTTTGCTCACCCCTCCACGGCAATAGATTCTCCAATCTGGCTGACTGACATCTTCTGTTTCTATATACTGTCAGCAGATACCACCCCATTTTAAAAAAATTGGATCTATCTCTTAAACAGCTGAACTTTGCATTTGTGAAGTTTCCTTTTTTATACTAAGATGATCAACTCTCTCTCTTCCATTTCTTTACTACCTTGAAAAATTAAAACCTTAAATATGAATAGTTATAACTATACTATAATAATAAAAATCAGTAAACACCAGTGTCCTCATTCTGAATATAAAACATGTGACAGTTGAACATCAAATGTTCCTCCGCTTTATTCTTCATTTTTTCCTCTTCAAATGTTTTCAGTCTCATCTCCGTCGGTATCTGAATCTTGTGTTACCATGGCAACCCAGAGGATCGGTGTGTTACCGACAAGGACTTTTTTCTTTTTTTTTTCCCCCTCCCTGCTTTATTTTCTGTTCTCCCTCTCGCACAACCAGTGCAGCCTCATCCATCTTTAATTTGTTTGACCAACTTACATCATATCGAATATGTTTCGTTAGGCAACAAAAAAAAGTCGGTTAAAAGAAATAAAATCCAACAAAAAATGTATTAAACAAGCCAACCAAGGAGTGAAAGTATTGTCTGTTTTTGTGAACAGACTGTGTCAAGATAGAGAGGAAATAGAGGGAAAGAAATGGGTAGACAGAGGAAGCGGGGAGGAAATAAATATAATGAGTGACATTTGCAAATCAAATATGCATGAATCAACAATGCCTCCAATGGCACAACAAACAAATTCTCGAATTAAGGAGCGACCGGGCGTAAAATTGCAGGAGAGGAGTAAGAGTTACTTTATAATAAAAACAAAAAAAGCTGGTGAGAGAGGAAGACGGAAAGCATGTCCTCTTGCTGTGTTGTTCCTTTATTCATGTAGTATATCTGCTCCTCTCATCCTCTGTTTTCTTTTCTTTTTCAAGGAACTTGCTTGATTGCCATTTTCATCCTATTTTTCTCCACTTCTTTCTCTTCCTGCTCTCCCTCCTTTCTCCTTGCACACCCCTGAAGAGAAAATGCTATTCTGAGCCAAAGCCTTGATGAGTGCCAGGCAAGGTTCGGGGTGGTTGGGCTCAGCTATGTTAAGACATGCTTACGTGTTTGTTTTGCTGCAGAGCAAAGGCTCAGTCTCACTCGAGCAATCAAGGCAGCGGTTCACTTGATTGAGATTTGTGGGTACAGCGCCTTCCTTAACTCCTTGGCTGTCACATTTCCCAATTTTATTTCTCTCTTTCTCTGCTCCACTCTTTTATTCGTCATTTTGAGTTTCAACTTAACATACAACAGACGTACTTTTAAACAGTGCTGGTATTGTTTAGGTTGGGTTTAGGGCAGAACTGAGGAAAAATCTGTGATGATTTGTATGATTTGATGATTTTGTAAGTGATGGGCATCACTTACAAAATCTAAAAAAATCTTCCAAATTTGGTTGAGTGGTTTAGATTTACTTCCAAACTTCACTTTCTGTCAGGATGCAGCCATTATAAACAGTATGATGCCTTGCAATTCATTTTTGATGTAATCCAGATGGCATGTTGTGTCTTTACATCTATTAAGTCACAGTAGCTTTCTCATCAGTTGGGGGTTTTCCATTGGTACTCTTGGCCATACCAAATCAAACAATACTGTTTTGATTTGCATCAGGTTTGCACCAGAGATAGACCATTTCTGCCCGACCGCCTTCAAGCGGGTTGAGGTGTCATCAGATGGGCTTCTTTATCATTCAGGAATGATTACTATGAAACTATAACAACAGCCTGGCTACCGACAACAGTTGCAAAGTGCTATAGTAAAGCGCTAAGCAAGGCACTGCTTTTATATGTCATCCACTTAAGAAAAACGTATCATCAATTAGGTCCCACCTGCTGGGCTGAGCTGATGCCAGGGCCCCAGGAAGTGTGCTGGGCTTTGAAGCCAGTTGTTGTAATAGCCAAAAACTGGAATTACAACTCCTGAGTCTGTCACGTGATGCCATTGGGCCCAAAAAGACTTTCTCCCACAGACTTACATTGGGCAAAAGATGTCTGTAAATCAATGGATGCATTTTTTGAGCATCACAATCCCTACAAAATGATTAATTTTACTTCATGCACCTTCATAGGAAAAACAAGGTCCTGCTTCCAACGCTAGGTCTCTTAATACACCCACGAGTTAAACCAAGTCAGGCCTAGTCACCACATGTGTATGCAAAAGGGCTAAGTGTCTTCCACTTCTGTGCACTGTGGAATGTGCAGCTCCTGTGATGAATTTTTCACTCTTTTACAAAATCAACACCTTCCACTCCTTGACCTCCTCCTGTCCCTTCTTTGCATGCATCTTTCTCTTCCTCCTACCTGTGTGGTTGTGTGCATGAAACCTTTTAAAGAAATAGTTTTACATTTGGGGAAATACACATATTTGCTTTCCTGTCCAGGGTCATGGATATGATGTGTTAATTAGTGAGCTTCAGAGGCATGTAAAGGTGGATTTTTATACCTTGAACAGACCCAGGTAACAGTTTCCTCCTGTCTACAGTCTTTGTGCTAAACTAAACCTACAGGTCTCTTGCTGTAGCTTCATATTCACCCCACAGATATGAAAGTGGTATCAGCCTTCTTATCTAACTTTTTGGCAAGAAAGCAAATAATGTTGGACTATGCCTTTCTTAATACACTGAAAATGAATACAAACTGAAGGCACGCAGTACAGAGAAGCATGTGCGCGATCAAAGTGTGACTGCAGTTGTGCTCACGTATTCACACATAAGCTCTGCTGTCTGTTGCCAATTACACAGATGTAATGTTAGCATATGACGCATCATCCCTAGACGCTGCGTTAATAAGAGAGACTCGATATAGGCTGCACTTGGAGCAAAGCATAACAATACACATGAATATATTTTCTCAAGTGCTGTCTCTCTCTCACACCCTTAACCAAGCACATACACTTATAGCACACAGCCTACCCACACATTCTTAAACAGTCACAGAAACACATGCTCACTCTCTGCCTTTCTCCTCCCGTCACACACACACACATACACAGACATTCGCACAGACTTACATATGCACACACATGCGCGCACACATACACATGCACAAAAGCACGCACACACACTCTCCATGGCTGAAAGGGTTATTTGTGATGGAGGTGTGAAGGCCCTAGACCGTGACATTCTGGCACACTGTGTTTACCCTGGCTGGTACTCAGACACTGAGCAGAACATACACACACACACACACACACACACACACACACACACACACACACACTCCAAAAGAAGGACATCCCACAGACTGTAGGGCCAAGGCCGCTTGAGGGGCCTCGCTGTGTGCATGGATATACGTGTGTGTTTGCCCATACTGCTTTAGCGTGTGTGTGACTGTCACTGGTTCTTATCAGGACGAAGCACAACCAGCAGCACGGGGCCGCAGGGGGCATGTGGAGGAGGGGGGAGGTTGGTGAGGGGGAGTGGTTGAATAATATCCATCCTTTCCTTTTTCCACTCTTCCTTCTCTTCTTCCTGGTGTCTTTATCAGTTACCAATATCTCCTTTTCTCATCCTACCCCCTCTCCTCTTCCTACGCCATGGCTTCACCCAGATCATGTTTGGGTAGGTCTGTCGCCTTTTTCTGCCCACTGTCACAATCTGCAGACTCCACTCTCGTCCATCTGGCCCTCCCTCCTCCACCATCTCTCAGTAACTCAGTAATTTTTAGTCCTTTTCATCTCACTCATGGTTCATGCGGATCCTTAAAAAGTCTCAAAAGGTATTGAATTCATTAATCTAAAAATAAGGCCTAAATTTGTGCTAAAATTTCTTTAACCAATCTTTCAAAATTCTTGAAAATGCTTAGACATCGGAAGTATGATTTTCTTTCTTTTTTATATATGTTATTTAACAAATGCCCTGTGCATTAACTGCACCAATTTATTAAATTTGTTTTGCTACAATAAAAAAAAGTGGCATTAGAAAAAAGTCTTTAAAAGTCTTAAATCTAACTTGCCTTCAGCTAAAGGAACCCTGGTCTTACTAGCAAAGTGCAAATCAGTTAGCTCTTAGCTGGACACACATGTGTTTCTGCCTGATATTAAGAGAGTTTGTGCCCCAAGCCATATTTAATAAAAAATAAACAATGCTGGAAGAGGGAACATATGAATGAGAAAATGGGTGGAGGTAGGATGCAGTATCTCTCAGGCAGTTCTCTGAAACAATGCGGTCTTTCCTGTGCTTCATTTGTTATATAAAGACAAACCAAAGATGGACAGAGGTGCTGTAATTGAGACCAGATGTAAACAGAGATAGAAGAGAAGGAAGAAAAAGTCAAGGAAGAAACAAAGAGAAGGGCAGGGAGGCGAGGAGAGAAGTCTGGCAGTAACAAGCTGCAGATTACATTCAGAGTGACGCAGTTTATTTTCCAAATGCAACCCTCGGTTGAAGGGAGAGAGAAGGAGAAATTGAAGGAACATGTAGAGGAAGTGGAGGCGACAGGGTGAAGTAACCACATGCTTTCTTTGCCAGATGGATCTTAGTGGGGCCGGGATCGCCCAGCGTTTAACCCTTGGTTTGGTTGCAGCAGAGCTCCCGTAGCTGTTCAGACTGCTTCTGACAATCCTCCCCGTTTTCGTAGGCTTTCTCAGGAAACTTTTCCAAGAGTCAATAATCATGTTTCCACCTCGGGGAAATCAGAGTGAGATTGTATCAGGTGTTTTGGCAAACTCTCTTGTACAATCCTCTAATTTGTTAATGGAGAACAATGAGGTGAATTGAGGGAGTGTTTTTTTTTAGTCGTGGTAATGTAATTCAGCCCCTCAGTCACGCTGTACTCCTGCGTGTGTGCTTCCCACACGATCATACTGTTTGTATCACGGAGCGGAAATCGCAGGAGAGATGTGGATTTTGTCCCTAGATGCAGTTGTCGTGCACATACACACACAGATGTGTTTGCAGGCTAACACACATGCACAGTCTGTCACATATGCATGCAGCTGTTTCATCTCTCTTTCTCTCGCTGGCTATTTTTAGCCTCATCGTCCCACAGCTTATCTTCCTTTTTTCCCCCTCTCCTCCAGCTCTTCCTTGTGTTTTTTCAGAAGCTTTCCTTAAAATTCCCTCTCTTACTGTTGAAACCTCTTCACATTGTGCATCAATTCCTCCCCAACAGAAGGCAGGGAGGGTGGGTCGCCCTGGCTGGGAGACACTGTGGAGAGAGCAGTCTGTTATACCCTAAGAAGAGTGCTTAGTGGACAACTACACAAGGACGGCAGAGTTATATTTATGGGAGAGGGTGGAGTTTAGAAAATGCAGCTTGCTTTACATTTATGCAGATTTGAAGGACACTTTTTTGGTTTAATTGGTCAAAGAGTGTTAATCCTTAAATGACATTGAGAAAATATGAAGCAGTTGAGCTTAGTGCTGGCAAACTTAAAGGACCAGTGCGTAAGTTTTAGGGGGATATGTTGGAAGAAATGGAAATATGATACAATTGTTACATTTTTATGTTAAAAATCACCTAAAAATAAGATTTTTTTTGTTTTCCTTAACTTAGAGTAAGTTGTTTATATCTACTATATCTATATGGCCTGTAGTTTATAGAGATCGACATGTTGCACTGCCATGTTTCTACAGTAGCCCAGAACGGACAAACCAAACACTGGCTTCAGATATGGCCATTCTCATATTTGCGACGGCCACTCTAGTAAGATACCCAACTGCGATGAGCGGCACCAGAATTGCACTTTTTGTAACGAGACACTGCTTTCAGTGTTCTAGTGTTTTAGTTCAGTGTTTCTAGCGGTTTACATCAACGGATCCTCCTGACCATCTGGATCTTTAGTTGATGGAGAAAAAAGGTGACTTCACATTAGCATGAAACGACGCTGTAACGGTTTAATTTAACACTAACTGCTAAAGACAACATCAACACTTCCAGCCAGAGACATGCCAGGTGCTTCAAAATAAAAGCACCATTGCTGCTGCTTTGATCTATTTAATTATAACAGTACTTTAATTTTATTATGACAGCAGCTACTTGATTTATTTTTTTGTAGTTCATGTAAAAATTTTGTGTTTTAGTCATCTATAGTAGTTTAGAGGAGATTTCAAAATATGGACATATCTATATGGTCTATAGTGATATAGCTAAAAAATAATGCGATATTTTATTGTAACCATATCGCACAGCCTTACATGAGCTTGATGAATTAGCTAACAAGAAACAAATATTCACACAAATGCACGTGCACAGGAATATGATGACATGATAGATGCATTATGCACTAGGCCCATGCACAAGTCAAATGTTTGTGTCTGTGCACGCTTGTGTGTGTGTGTGTGTGTGTGTGTGTGTGTGTGTGTGTGTGTGTGTGTCAATGTGTCAGTGACAGGTCTCTGCGGTTTAATTATTCAGGCTGTATTAAATCTTCATTTCCGCAGCCCTCACAGTCAGCCCAGCTAATGGTGAACACAGATGAATATTGCATTCTCACCATCAACCCTCGTGTGTGTCAGAGAGAGGAAGAGATAAATGCAGCGTCACTGAGAGAAAGAGATGATGGCAGTTGGAGACAAATGAATAACACTGCAAAGTGAGTAGAAGGAAAAACAAACTCGGAAGTGCAGGCAGAGCTGAGGAGAGTGAGTGTGATTGAGAAACAGGGACCGCCTGCTGGGATGGAAAGGCTGGAGAGAAAGAGAGAGGGGGAGAAAAAAAAAACCTGTAGCGTGCTGCGCCATCCAATCTCACAAGAGCAGCTAACTGTCTCTGTTGTGTGGAGCTTTTCACAGTGTTGTTTCAGCAAAGTGGTCTGCACTGATTTTTATTCTATCCTCCATTTAACTGACACAATTGCCCTCCTGCGGAAACCCAAGATGGCCAGAGACATACAAGCTTTGGTGACATGGAGATGGACCCGGGTGCCAGTAGAGCGTTCAGTATCACTAAGTTTTTGAGTATGTATTTAGTGCCTTAAAGACCAGAAAATGGGCTAATTTTCCCCACCACATAAAGATTTCACATTATTTTCAAATACAAAGCACCTCACAGATCCAGAAAAAAAGTAATTTTTAATTTCTTAGGTGCTATTTTCCCTCCGGTGGCTGACAGCATAATTGTTCCCATAGACGACACACCGAAGCTGAGGCGTTCACTTGCTTTTTCTCTGCCAAACTGAGTTAAAGATGAAAATGGGCAAAAGCGATGAATTATATGGTGTCGCTGTGGAGAAAAAAAAGCTGGCAGTAGCAAGAGTTTTATTCACTGGTATTGTGTTACACAACTTGTTCTTTGAGTAAATTGTGACACATAATTTTATGCTGCTAATTTATGTATCATAGCTTTGCTGAGGCACATCCAGCCAAAGTAGGTTGTTTAGTAACAGGCAGCTACTGAAAAAGACTGGGAAGTGTGAATAAGGCAATATGCTCTCAGCACAGTGGGATAGACTGTGGCTCAGGTCATGTTTGTGACCTGGTGAAACGGAAACTTCTGTTCTGTTTGTTTTCTTAGTGGCACAAATCTGTGTTTTTGTGCTTGTTCATCTGGTTGCTTTTTCTGAAGGAATACTGCAGATAAATAGTTAACTATGTCTAACTAGCTACATAAAAAAATGACTGTCTGCACATTGTTGAATTGCAAATTGTCAGTAAATGTTTCCACTCTTGAAGACAAATATTTTAAAACATGGGGATTAAAAAAAAGTAAATTGTGTACCAATAATTGCAGAGAGTTGATTGTCAAGCAAATTGGCATACTAAATGCGAGTTTGGACCATAGACTTATGGAAATAATGGAATTTGCTGCCATGATGTCAGTCATTGGTTTGTGGACTCCTGTTTTGAAGCCTCGGGTCATATTTTGATGGTTTGGATTGGGTGCATCTGACTCATAGATGGTAGCCACGCTTCGCAGGCAGCCTGTCTCTCAAGTGGCCATGCCCTCGGTTATGCATGACTTAAAGCCTTAACAAAAATTAAACGGGGGAGTTACCAGACTGTAAACAAGTTCATTTCTGCTGTGGAATTGGACATGTTGTGCCTGAGAGCTCTCATCGTAGAGCAGGCGCCCGTCTACAAAGGCTATGTACTTAATGCAGCAGCTGCAGGTTCGATTCCAACCTCAGCCATTTGCTGCATGTCATTCCCTCTCTCTTCCCCTTTTATGCTATAACTGCCCTGTCAATGATGGGCAAAAAAAGGGGGGCATTTTAACATGGGTGTCTTTGGGAAGTGGGAATTGACTCGCTCTCAGAGCCAGCCTCTAGTGGACATTAGATGAACTGCAGTTTTTAGCGCTTCTGATTTGGCTTCATATGTCAGCCCCAGAGGTTGCTGGTTGCTTTAGAGCATTTTGTTCTGTATGTCCACCTCTTTTTGATGACAACAGAAAAAAGACAGTTTTAGTGTACTTTAGTGCTGAAATACTGTGTGCCAAGAACAGCCATCGGCAGCAGACAGGAGAGCGAATCTACCTCTGAAATCAAGGTCTTGTCTTTGAAAAGCTAAAAAGCACAAGGTTTGATCGCTGCTGACATATCTGGGTTAGAATGATAACCGGGTGCCAGGAGTCCCCCCACCCCCCCTTTCCACCCTACTCTATGAAAATCCATGAGGAGAAAAAAAAAGAAGACACTCTGAAAAAACATTCACACATTTCCTGCTTTTTATTGTTTTATAGCGTACTGTGGCGTCTATGTCGAGGGGATAAAGTGTGTAGGTTTGGCAGCTTGCTTGTAAGGATAAGGGATTAGGAGATGAAATCAACATGTATGTGCGCCTGGGTGGTACATCAAAGCACAGACTGTGAGAGTGTATGTGTGTATATGAGGAACATATATGTAGGTAGATTCAGGCAAGCTCCTGCTCTGTGAGACTTTGATAATCCAAGCTGAATAACATTCATGTCACACGTTCCCCTGCATCTCGCTTTAATTCAAACTCTTTCTGTGCTGCCTCATTCCTCTGCACTCACGCACTTTTCTCATTTACTCCTCATCTCTCTCTCTCTCCCCCTCTCCCTCTCCCTCTATCCATTTCTTCTTCACTGCATCACCACTCTGCGAAGGAAACGAAGGACGTGGGCGGACAATCTCACAGTCCCTTTCAAGGTTCAAAGTCCCTTTTCTTCCTTCGCTTCCCTCGCTCCTGCACTGTTCTACATGTTGCTGCCTTATTAAGTTGTTTCACTCACTCTCTCTCTCTTTCTCCCTCTCATCCACTCCGTCTCCCTCCCTCCCAACAGTAAGTGTCTGGTTGGTCACAGAACATCTCTCTGGTTTCTGCCTGCTAATGAGCCTGCCTCAACTTTGTGTGCACACACTGTACACGCACACTTTGTCACACACACATACGTACATGCTTTCATGAATGTTCCTCACCCTGCAGCCTGTGTAGGATAATTAATATATATATATATGTATATGTGTGTACAATATTTTGCAGATTTTAACCTATATTTTACATAAAGACACGCCTACATGCACTCCTTTTAATCTCTATTAACAGTGATTTAATGGGTAGGCTTTTTTTGTCTTGTTCCTCTCATCCCTGTGGCTGGTACTTGTCCAAAGAAGTGCGCACATACACACAAATACACACTGAAGCAAACATGTGGCTGCTGGCCAGCTGGTACATGGCAGAGGAGGGAAATAGGGAATATGCAGTCCTAGCTTTGACATTTTGATGTATGACTTGCCTTGACATGATATTACATGGTTTATATTAATTAAGGACTGATTTGTAGCAGACTATGCTGATATGGTTGAACACTTTCGCACAATAAAACTTCCCATATAGTGTCCTTTACTGCAATGTATGTTATTATTATTATTATTATTTTAAAAGGATGCTTCCAATCTAAAAATTTCATAGCTCTATGACATGTTGAAATGGTTTTTCAGCTTAAAAACAGCTAAGTTATTAAAAAATATTAAAACGCTCAATTAGATTGAACAAGCATAGACTCTTGAACTGTAAAACCGTTTACCCTATAAACGTGCTGTGAAAGCATTTCTAAAAAAAACATTTCCACCTCCATTATCTTTGAAGTATTTTACAATGGATGTCTATTTTATGGCAACCCACAAACAACCCAAATAACACCAAACCACTGATCTGTGGGATCTCTTTTGTCAACAATGGTGTCACATTAAGTAGCATTTGAAGTTTTTCACAGTATTTCACCACACTCTGAATGAGACTGATTTTTTCCTCTTCTCTGAAGTATATATTTATACTGTTCATGACTTAAGAACAAGTTGGAAAAAAAGGTCTTGCCAAAATAATCTTTCAGAGTTTTGGGAAGTTTTTTGTCATCTGTGAAACAGATTGCTTTAAAAAAAAAAAAGTTTTACTAGGTGAATTTTGTATTGGTCAGGATCATTTTTCTTAGTGTTTGTTGTATTATTTATTTTGGCTACTATAGGCTGGAGTGCACAATTGTGGTGTGTTATTAATAGGATTAAAAGCATTCATGTTTCTTTCAGGTGAGTTGCATGTTCTCTATGTACTCTAAACACAGGACACATACTATATATTCGCTTTTAGCAACTTATGTAACATTACTGTCACATCTTTAGCCGTTAGCTCGCGGGCTAATGGCTAGTAGCAGTATAGCTAACACTAATGGCAGATTATTTCTAATTTATATAAATGTCTTGCCAAAAGAAAGACAGTCACTAAAAAAGTTTTAAAAAAAATCTTTTCTGTCAAAACCTTTTCTATACCTATTCTTATGTCAAAAATACAGGAGAGAAAACATGAGAAAAAAATGTAGATAAGAGGGAAAAAAAGGGATTACTACTTTTTTTTCTCACTTGACACTTTTTTCTCACTTCAGAGCTTCCGTAGGCACACAGATCGCTGGTGGACAGAGAAAAACTTTATTTGTAGCATTGCAATTCTCACACAAAGACTGTATTTGACATGATTATAGTATGGACTCATGGTCTGACATTTTATATTTATTCATGGGGAGTTCTTGAAAAGGTTAGAGGCTTCATTCCCACCGGAGTTTCACACAGCCAAAAACGTATGACACATCATGTCATCATGTACGTTACTTTGGATAAAAGGATCCACCCAATGTCATATAATGTAATATAATATTAATGTATAGTGGATTGTAACAAGGAGTAGATGTGACTCTTTAGTTCAAAGTTACAGACGGCTCTTTGGTTTCCTTCATGAGACCTCTGTCACAAGGCCTGGGGGGCATGTAGACAGGCGGTGGGGGAGCATTCAACACTCTTCATATAGCTCCTTTGTTAGGCCCCTGACATACACACACACACACACACACACTGTCCCTCTTATTTGTACCACTGTGCCCCTCTCTCTCCTCTGTGGCCACCCATGCCATCTCATCTCTCCCATGGGCTCCCCATATCACTTTACTTCATTATTTAGCGTGTTATTTTTTCTCCTCCCTGATCTATAGTCCCCACATCACAGAGGCAGCTAATTAATTATGGATGGACTTAAAGGGGGGGTGAGAGAGTTTGGGGGGGGGGGTCTAAAAAAACGACCAGACACTCGCCTCATTACATATGCGCACTGTTTTTGGAGCTTTATTAATTTATATCTTGTCAGGCTATGCCGAAGCCTTCAGAAGTCTTTTGGTTTTTTAATACATTTATTTATTTATATAGCATCCCGCTCTTGCTTTCGTCTTCATCCTCCAACCACTCGCTCTCTCTCGACCCAACCCCCGTCTACAGTATGTCTTGATTCTTATCTCTCACCTTCTACATATCTGCACGCATACACACACTAGCCTGCCGACTGTCTCAGTATCAGCTCTTGGTGAATGTTAAAAGGTGTTTTGCTCACTGGTGAGTAGAGATTATCTCATCTACCCGCCAAACACTTGTTTTATTAATTTTTTTTCTTTTACTTTTTTCCATTTGGTGTGGGACAAGGTGGTGCGGTACACATCAGAGTGCATTGAAAATGAAGGAGGGAATATTTTAGAACAGGCTTGACCTAGAACGACAGCTGCTCTGCTTTGAGAAAGCTCATGGCGACGTTCAATCAAAACTGGCATCTGGGTGTCGGCAGTAAGATGTCAAAAAATATAGGTCAAGCATTGTAAGAATACTTTTGTTAGGAATAATAATAGCTTTGGCTTATTTTTGTCTCTAGAAACTTTCGAAGTAGGTACAATCAAAAAGTGAAGCTATTTCCTCTTATTGTGTATGCAGGAAATTTTCAACTAGTTAATATATACAATACATCTTTATAATCTACATAATTATATATTCCTTTACTGTTAACAAATGGGAACTGCTGTGCTAGCCTTAGGCAGCAAAGCTAACAGCGGCCTTTGAGGGAAAACAAACACAGAGAGGTAAGGAAAGCCCTCTGGGCAATTGGCTTTGAACAGAAGTTGGAGACTTGGATGCTCGCCATCATAAACACACACTTTGTAACATATACACTCATTCACATACTCAAAAACACAGGTACAAATACACACTTTAACAGCCCAAGTCTGGGTTTGAGGGCTTATTTTGTAGTTAATGGTTGATTTTTGTTTGTGCACTCAAAAACAAAGAATTTTAACTTTGGAAAAGGCAGTTTTCTGCAGCAGTATCCACATCTGTTGCTGTTAAAAAATGCTTATAAAGATATCAGAATGCAAAGACAGTGATCAAAATCACAAAATAGAGCAGATGTTTTTTGTGCCGCGTTCTGGTGCAGAGAAACCATCTGTAGCGTGCATTCCTTCACACATCATTTCCACCTCACGCGCACATGTAACTTTACTATAAAAGGCTCTTACCAGTCACAGTGGACAAAATGAACCTTATAATGAAGCGAGCTGCCGTTCAGTACAAAAACAGGTCCTTCTCTGGTGCATTTATGGGTAGCGAGGAGCTACAATCGTCATTCAGTCCTCTGTTGAATTGCTATCAGATATTAACTGATGGATAAATAAACTAACTCTGCTCACCTATTATCTGCAATCATCCACACGCATACACACCCCTCTCTTTTCCTCCCTTGTTGGTCCTCCTGAAGTGTCACATCTGGCCAAGAAAACCACAGCATCCGTTTTCACAGATGAAGTGAAAGCTGAGAAGTAGGAAAAAAGAGAAAAAAGATCTCTTCCCGCTTCAAACGAATCCCCCCAGTGAAATATTGTTTCAATGTACTCTGCACTTTGTAGCCCTAATGCCGGCTTTGAACTGTTTTGGCACCTGTCACAAATACTGATGAAATAGTTTCTCTCCATAGAGCACTTTTCTCTTTATTCTCCTCACTTTTCCTCAATATCCCCATTCTCCTCCCACCTACCTCCATCTCTTTCCCAGTACCCCTTTCCACTCTGACTGAAATGCAGTGTGATCTAGTATTCAGGGCTTTGTACAGTTTGATTTCTGAACTCTTGCAACATGCCATCAATGAACTGGTTCACTTGCAATTGGCTTGTCTTGCTGCTATAGTAAGACTTAGAAGTCTTTGATGTAAAGTGCTTGAATTCAGATTCATTTTATAAAGTGGCAGGCCACCTGACTTTTTCACATTCAACACCTTCTCTTACATATTTTCTAGAAAACTCTTTTCTGTTTCCTGGTTACTATGAATAACAACTTATACCAATCAGCCACAACATCGAAACCACTGTCGATTTAGGAGAATAATATTGGTCATCTTATTACAATGCAGTGTTCTGCTGGGAAACCTGTTGTCCCCAGCAGAACAGTGGATGAACAGTGTATGCCACTGGTTAGTACCATCCACCCCAACATGGTTGCAGACCAAGTACACACCCTCATGGCCTTAGCACTCCCGGATGGCAGAGAGCTCGATGTGTTGACTTGGCCCCCAAGTTTCCCAATCCAGTGTGTGGGATGTGCCATTGCTTACAACACGCAGGACTCTAAGGATGCGCTGCCAATCATGGATGAATTAAGAAAACCTGGATAAGAGCATGAAGGCGGGGTCCCGTTCATTCCTTTGAGAGCTACTCAGTGGCACATGAAGCAAAAAACGCTCTATTTCCTGAGTCTGAAAGTACCTGGATCTTTCTCATTATGGGGCCCATCGGTTGCAGCGATGTTTTGGTGGGTAGTGCATGTCAAGTGGCATCGACATGACTGCCAGGTTTCCCAAGCAGGACGTTGCATTGTAGGGAGATGATCAATGTTATTCACCTCACCTGCCACTGGTTTATTGTTTTGGCTGATCGGTGTATACCTCCAACTGACAACTGCAACTGCATTTAACCCATTATTATTAGATTTCATATTGCTATATACCTTGAGATGACAAGTCATGGACTGAATGAAGGAAAGGGATACTATAAGGAAAGAGGACTGCCAGAGAAAACGACAATCAGACAGCTGAGCTGACACAAAGTCAATAGACGGATGAATAAAACATTGGTTAGCTGCAGCTTGCGCTAGAGGCTATGCTAGCTTCTGACACACCGGTATCTACAAGGTAACTTGCATGCCTTTTTTTTCATACTCTCGTGGCACCTTTGACAATGCGAACCCACAGCTTTTGACATGAGCATCTATTTTATTGAGGGAGGAATTCAAAAGCCACAAGTGCAAATAAATCTCTGCTTTCCTCTCTCTTTCTTCTTCTTTCTCTGGCCCCCTCCATCAAGCGTGGTCTGAAGCCCCAGGCTGTTAATTAAGTAGGATGTTGTCGGGGGGCTTTTGTTTCGTGGTTTTTGACTGTAGGATGGATGGTGGGATGGGTGGAGGGGAAAGAGACAGAAAGGTGAAGAGGGATCCAGGTATTCTTCCTCATACTTCTGGTTGCTCTGTTTCTCTGTTTCTTGTCTTTTCTTTTGACCATTTCTTTTTTCCCTTTCCTTGCATCAGCAACTCACTGACTCACCCGTTTCACTTTGCTCTGTTCCCAATTAAACTCACCTCCTCTTCTTTTCCCTCCACTCTACCTTCACTTTTTATTACACCCTTTTCACTTTTCTTTTCTCTCTCCACTTCCTTCATTTCCTCCTTCTCTCTCCAACCATCCTTCAGTCCCCCTCCTTGTTCTCATACTAGTTTTTTTCCTTTTCCTCCCTCCACCATTCCCCACCTCACTCCGTCCTTCAGAGCCATCCATTTTGCCTCCCCTCACCCACCTTCCCCCCAGTTGATTATACACCAGGTCTTCTGTAGCCCGTTTCTTCCTCCTATAGTATTCCCCTCTCTCATTATGTGTTATGCATGTGTTTGTGTGTGATCAGACACACAAGGCCAGGGCTAAGCAGCCTAATGAACAAACTCCAGCATTGTGTTCAGGCCCCGGGGACGCGCTGTAGCTTCTAATGTACAACAGCTCAGAGGAGAGGAGGGGAAAGAAAAATTCACTGACAGTGAGCCAGCTATCTGCTTAAAGGAAAAGCTGCAACAAGAAGTGAAGTCGAGGGTATGCAGTGAATATTTTACAAGGATCTGGTCGGTGTTTTACTATCCTAAGCTTTTCTGACTTGTCATTATGTTGTCCTATTCTGCAACTAGATAGGACACACTGTCAACTTCAAGCTATTCTGCACTCTTCTTACATAGATCTTGTTAGATGCATATTTTGGACTAGAGGGAGGATAAGGAGGAGATTTTTTTGGAGGTTATAGTTTAAATTCAGGTGACATATGTATTTGGGTTCCTTAAGCTCAGTGGTTTTGGATGTTTTTCAGGCCAAGGACCCCTTATCTAAAAGATAGCCAGAGCAGAGACCCACTTTACACATATTGTGGACAGCTGAATTGCACTTGAGATAATTCTCTGAATACTTTGGGACGCTTGTTGTTTGTGCTTGCCCGTAGCTGCTAAGTTCGGGGCAGTTGTGGCATGGCTTGGGGCATTTGCCTCAGCCTCTGCGCTTCCGCTCGTGGTTTCTGGTGTGGACTCTGTGTCAAAGTATTTGGCTAGTAAAGGCACAAAACAATAATATCCATACATTGGGAATAATAATACAACTAACAGGCCAATATGTTTCAGTAGTTTGAGTTCACTTTGTCGTTATGGATAGGTACCGCACAGTGATTTAATGTCAGCTCGCTCACTTCAAAATAAAAAAATGCCTATTTATCTTGACTAAACAAAAATATAATGTGTATTTTCAGATATGTTTTGAATTCTTGAAAAAAAAAAGTAAAATAAATAAATCAAACTAAAATAAAAATTTGAATTATCAAACCATAATTTGGCAGCCTCCTGCAGTACCATTAAGGTCTGCCGAGCAGTTCTGGACCCCTGTTGAAGAATCAAACAAAAGAACCGCACACTTTATTAAAATCTCCCGCTAAAATTTAATTTTGCAATGTTTCGATATAACAGATCTGTGTCAGGCATTTTCAAAAAAATGCCTGACGAAAATGCAGTGAAAATGCCTGACAAAGATCTCTGTTAGATTGAAATATTGCTGAATTAAATTTTACTGGGAGCTTTTAATACAGTGTGCAGTTCTTTTGTTTAATTCTTGCCTTGGTTTAATTTTTTACACCCCTGTAAAAGTCCTTTGGATATTCATGCCATCCACCTCACTTGGACCCTTGTTAAAAACTCAGGTTTTAGGTGAATGATGGATCAGAATCAAGTCCACAGTGTCAAGTCTCCTTTTCCTTAAAAATGAAAAAAAGGTTGATTCCACATGTCTCTTGTTATGTGAGTCACTCGATTGTGAAATATGTGATTTGTCAGCAGTGATCTGGTTTATTATCCTTTTGGCTCAAACTGTACAGCACAGGGTGGATTAGTTCCACCCAAGCCCTAACTCATATTGTATAAGATCTGTCACCCAACCTCCTGCTCTCTCTCTCTCTCTCTCTCTCTCTCTCTCTCTGTCCGTGTATTGACGAGATCTGCATCGCTGCCAAATTGAGGCATGAACACTTTAATGACTTCATTTCCTCCAGCACATGCACACATGCATATCTCTGCAACATTACATACTGCGTGGATTGTCCTGTCTTATCCTGCCTAAGTAATGTAAATGTGTACACACATTAATTCAGCTGCACATTGAGAAACTTGTTTGTCTGTATACATCAATGCAAGAACACACACACACACACACACACACTCTCCTCCAGGCTGGGGTACTCCACTGGTGTGAGCCAGTGGATGGGCTGCTTCCAAATGATCTAAACAAGACTCTGTCAGCTCTTACCAATATCAGTGACTGATGTGCACACACACATTCACAAAAACAAAGTTCGTGAGCTCATTACTCCATTCCACACATGGACATAATACACTGGAGCCTATCTTCCAGCCATAATGATGCAGCACTGTTGTGATGCAAATAGTTTCATTTGGTATATAATGTTTTGTAAACTTTGCATGAAAATCTCTCTTGCTTTAGTGTTGTCGTGCAGCATTTCTATCTAGTGCAAGGCCAGTGGTAGTGTTGCACAAGCCCGTAACACATATGAACAGAACGTCACAGATCTTTGGGCGGATGTGTCGTGGCAAATCTGGCATGAATTCCAATATGTAACCCACAGTTTGCTCGCTGTGATTTATTTCATCACCCCTTGTCTTATCTTACTGCCTTGTTTGCTTCTGAGTGCATTAAACAACCTCGCTCTCAATTTACCATATTTGTCTCTTTTAGGGGAAAAAAAAACTAAAGGATCTCTTTTTTTTGTCTCTGCAGGACTGCCCACAGATCCTTCCCTCAACTCAGATCTACATCCCTGTCGGGGTGACCAAGCCAATCACCTTAGCTGCCAAAAACCTGCCCCAGCCCCAGTCAGGACAGAGAAACTACGAGTGCGTCTTCCACATCCAGGGGGAGACCCACAGTGTGCCCGCGCTGCGCTTCAACAGCACTTCCATCCAGTGCCAGAAAACAGCTGTGAGTAAAAAGGCATAGAAGATTGGAAATTTGGGTAATCTGGTTGTATAAGCGGAAGCCATTAAAGCCCCATAAATGTTGGAGAACACAGCATGTGGTGGTAGCATGCAGTAGTGCCAAAATGGATTGTGTTGCTTACAAAGATTATTTTATTGCTGTTAGTGTATAAAGAGGATTCAGGTTGAAAGATACTGACAGTTAGGTAAGGAGGAAATGATGGATCCTTTTTTCTCTCACAAGCTATAGTTTCGTTTCTATCACAAGCTTTTGTTATTGCTCCTTTGGAACCAAACGTAACATCTGCAAACATGTACCCAGACCCTAGATCTGTTTCCACCACAGACAGTGCTCTTAAATGTGGGCGGGATTGTTGTTACTCGCTGTATTTTCTTGTTCACCAGTGATACAAACAAAAGTCTGCACCCCGTTAATTGTCCACAGAGCGGGGTTGTCAGGGAAAAGCACAGAAGCGGCACTCCACCAAGTCATTTTCCCAAGTGACGATTAGAATATATGCAGTTCACATAATCTGATCACAACTGATATAGTAATAATAATAATAGTAATAATGATAATGGATTGTATTTAATGGCTTGGATTTATATAGCACCTTTCAAGAGACCCAAGGATGCTTTAGATGGTATAAAGAATTTTTAAACCCTTAAAGATCCACTCATTAGTCAAAGTGTATGTCATCCAAGAGAGACAATAAAAACAGCTGGAATGGCCAAAGTTGTCATGTTAAAGTTTCCATCTTAAAAGCTGGCGACAGTCAGCCCAGTGAACACTTTTCTTTTTTCCTCCATCTACAGCTGCTGCTAGAGGCTTCAAAACATCTCTTCTTTTATAGCTGTAGTTTACTAATGTACGAAAAATGGTATGAACAGTGGTAAAAATTAGCCAAAGCTCAGCCCTGAACATAGAGTGTTGATTATCTACCAATGAGCAGACTGTAGTGTTTTTAGCTCCACTTTTTAGTTCTGGATCTATATGCTAGGTACCCCAAGCATGAGGGGGATGAAAAAAGGGGATGGCAAGGAACGGTTCCATAGGTTCCATCCATGACTTTTCACAATTGAAAAGTATCGAACTCAGCTTGGTGGAAACACAGCTTACTATAGTTGTGAATAAGATCAAAACTCAACCACTGCATCGACCCCATCTAGAGTGATCCTTTTATTTTTGTAAAGGCTAAAGCATAGTCATTTAACCCTATTACCTTCACCATACAATGCAACTAGGTAACTAAATCATGATCCCAGTAAGGACATTGACTCGGTCAAGGGTTGAATAATGGCCTCCTACATCTAATGACCACTTTGGACACTAACATACTCATTGTCATGATAGATCACCGTGCGCCACTTGGACACTGGCTCTGTTACAATCTAGATAAATGATCCAATGCTGATGTTCCCACATTGAACTGATAGTTGGCAAATAGATATTGACGGCAATAGTTCACACAGGCATTATTTGAATTGAGACACAATTACAGTAAGCCTTTGCTGTGCAGGAATTTTCCCAGGTTGTCTGTGCACTTGCTGAAATCATAACAGATTATCGGGGCTCATGCCATACATCATTATATCATTGATCGAGTGTGAAGCTGCAGTGGTCAGCTGCATAGTTTTGTTCCCTGCTTCTATGATTTTTTATTTTATGTATTTGTGGCTGGCAGGGATGAGTGGTGTATGCCAGATTTAAGTGTTCTCAAGGATGTTTTTCTATAGAAGTTTTCTAATAAGAATCTGTGTGTGTGTGTGTGTGTGCGTGTGTAGGGGATTTACAGGTAGGCAGAAGATTTTTCGCGTGTAGGTCCATGCCTGTTCTGTGTGTTGAATTATGGGGGTGTATCTTTGTGTGTGTGTGTGTGTGTGTGTGTGTGTGCGCGCACATGTATATGTTTGTGAGGCTTCAAACTAGCGTGACAGATAAGAGGTAGCTAGCGTTGCGCTTCACTGAGGCTGAAAATGTGAAGAGGAAGTCTGTCTCTGAACCTAGTTGGGAGCGGATTGATCATGTTTACACCTCGACTCTATACCTCTTTCTCTCCCTTCCTCTCTCTGCCTGTAGAGCTCATCTTTCTCTCCGCCTGCCTCCCTCCGTCTATGATACTTTCTTCCTCCCGCTATTCCCTACTTTCCTCACTGCATCTCTCTCGTATTCTCATTTCTGCTGCTCGCTTGTCCCTGTCTTTTTCCATCTCTACATATAATGCCATGCAACAAAGCTGACGCAAGATGAGAGCTGTTAATTGTGTTTTAGATGAGGGTGTCGGTACTGTCACCACAACATGACACACATGGAAGAAAATCTTGGACAGATTAAAATAAAACATGTAGGCGTCGTCATGTCTGGCTAATAAGCTGTAGCACCTTGAAGAACTTTACCACCTCTCTACATGCTGCGCCTTGTCACAACAGTCACAAGAATATGCCATGTAGATATTAGCAGACGCACATAGCACTCATCAGCAGCAGTCTGCGTTTAGCTGTATAGCCCGCCGGGTAGCCCCTGTGACAGCTAGTGCAGCTTTTGATTCTGTCCGTATTGACAGGCAGTCTTCAGGTGCTGGCACGTGCTAGCAAGTTGTTTGTGCAGGCAGGGCTAATTAGCTAGCGATAGGGTTGTCTCTCCATAGAGATGTCTGTTTATTGACTGTTTATTGTAGCTGCAAGGCCAGTGCTAATCAGCAGCAAAACCCAGGCCCAGCCAAAAGCTGAATTTCTCCATTTGATGTCCACAAAGCAGACATGCTAGCAGCAATTAGCCTTGGGCTGTCAGCGCTTAGCCCTTGTTAGCAATTAGCCGTGCCAACTTGACTGCACAGTCACATACCGATGCATCAAGTCTGCATGGGGCCCGCAGTGAAATTCAGAGGATGAAAAAGGTGCCAGCTGCATGAACTTGCCATTAAGGCATAATTCACCCAGGCCTGGCTTATGAGTGTAATTATGTGTCATGAATTATTAGAATGAGAGTCTTATTATAGCTCTGCAGCAGTATTTCAAAAGAATGAGGGTCTTAAATATTAGTTTATCCGTTTATAGACCTTCATATCTCCACTTTTCATGCGCACCCCTCTATGTTTGTTCCTACTTTGACAGTGTTAAGCACCAACTCAATGAATCATGTATGACTCTGCAGTAGAAATAGACTTCATCTGTTATGCTGCGTACACACTGCTGCTTTAGTTTGTAGGCACACAGCTACAGGGATGGGGGTTAATCAGTGTCTGCGTGTGTGTGCATGTGCATCCTTCGATATGCCTTAGGCTATGGATCCCAGGATAGCTGCGTATGTGTGTGTCTGGCTGAGCAGTTTCATTACACCACTGAGAGAAGACTATTGGTGGAGGGGTGGTTTCTAATCAATGGGATAAACACAGGGGTGCTAATCCACAGTTTAGCCTTGTGTTTGAGAAACACATAAGTGTTAACCACTGTGTCAAACTGACACGCTCACTCACTTGTAAAGACGAGGACAAGGGCAGAGACAAGAGAGCTGTGGCGAGAATTCCTATAAAGTAATAATGGAGAGGAATAGAGAGAGAGAGAGAGAGAGAGGACAGAATACCGTGAGGTGGAGAGGACAGAGGAAAGGATAAATGCAGAGGAAAGAAGGATGGGAAAAAACGACAGGAGGAGATGTAATACTAGATTGTGGAAACAGCTGAAAAATGGAGATGAGAGCACGCAAGACAGACTAGAGAAACCAGAGCATAGTACACAATTTCAGGTGAGATGAATGGAAAAAAGTGAGAGGGAGAGTGATATTGAAGAGAACAGAAGGTGGGGAGAAGAGATGAGAGGGTGTGAGAAAGGAAAATCAGCTCAAAAGTCTCCCCTGTGGCCATTCTTCTCTCTTTCATACAATATCATCACACTATCCAAAAGAAGATAACCGTCCACAGGATATTCAGGATATCCAGCGTTGGATCATGTTTAAACCCTAGTTTCCCATACTTTATGCCTTTTACAGTGACCGTAATAACTCAATACTCTTATATAGTATCGGCTAACAGGAGGCTGTCAATAATATACTGTATATGTGACACAAATGATATACGATAGTGTAACGTCAGCTCCATACTAACCTTGTTGGGTATTGACTTTCCATATCTGCTTATGAGGGAGGGGGGATATTGATTCTATGGTATTTCTGTATAAGGTTACTGTACATACCAACTGATCCCAAAGGGGAACGAGCAAGCGAATCACAAGACATGAGAAAGAATGCCACGGTGGAGAAAGGTTGGTTTACGCAAGCAGAGACATGAAACAAGTAGGGCACACAATATGTTGAGACTTTGAAGAATTATACGTTTGGGGTAGGGATTTAAAATTTGCTTAAAGCATTCATTTTTTGCTGTGTTGAACTTTCAGAAACGTTTATATTTACACTTTCCCTTTTCTCACTTTTAAAGTTGGGTACTGAGCCAAACACAATTCAACATTTTTGGAACCTCTGAAACTTTATGAAATGGCAGATTGTCGAAGGTCTTACAGCGAGTAAATTGGAGAAAAACGCTGATCATTTTGTTAAAAAAAAAAAAAGTCCTTCCCATATTTCTTAGTGCCAAACAAGCCCACATTACCACTGACACATACGGAGCCATTCGCCAGGCCGTATGGTAGCAGTTAACTCCGGTCAGCAGCCACCAAAACACCAAGCTTGTGTCTACATCGGCTCCTTTTGGACTCCTGACCAGCCGAGGCTGCTTCCTGATGCGTGTGGGCCAATCAGAGGCTGAGGTGAAGGTGAAAGGTCCAATAAGATGCTGAGCTGTGGGCTGGGAAGTTGTGCTCAGAGCGCCAGAGGGGCCATGGGAGCGAATAAACACATGCACACACAATGCTTGCGCACACAAACAACCACACTCTGAGGTCAGCGGAGCCGATGGAGCGCAGCTGGGCGTCGTTTGAAGGCCGAGGTTGAGAGAAGAGAATTTAACTATGTGAGACTCTCTCTCTGTTCCTTTATCTCCCCCCTGTTCTTAGCTTTTGGCCCATTTGTACTTCACAGTCTCCATTTTCCTCCTCTCTCTCTCTCTCTCCCTCCCTCTTTATCCCCCTTTCTTGTTTCTCCCTGGAGGGCAGGAATGAGAGGACAGATAATATCAGTGCGGGCCTTACACCATTACCTTCCGTCTGATAAACCACTCGGCCACTCCATCACCCTCTTTCCCTCACTCCTTCACCAACAGGAAAAAAAAAACAGACACAGGAGCAGGAGGAGAAAATCTAGTTTGGGATAGGATGTGTGTGTGTGTGTGTGTGTGTGTGTTATTCTTCTGCGTGCAGAGGGAGCAGCTGTTTGTTAAAGGAGAAATGGGAAGTATCAGGGGTCCTGATGGCATCCAATTAAGGCAGATAAAATGATGATGAATTGCAGTTGGGCAGTGGAGACGGACGGTCCTGTGTGTGTGTGTGTGTGTGTGTGTGAGAGAGAGAGAGAGAGCTCATGCACACAGACAAACACACACACAGAAAGACAGCAGAAGGGAAAACCAGCAACGCAGAATTGAAGACAGAGATGAGAGAACGAGAGCAGCGTGAGGGAGGAAAGTAAAAGAAAAGCAAGGAAGTTTTGGGGAAAGAATAGGAGCGACAAGCGAGATGGATGAGGAGGAGGAGGAGGGAAAGACTGCAATGAGACTGTGTAGAGGGAGAGTTTTGGAGGAGAGAGAGGACAAATAATCTGCTCCCTCTCCAATGGGGAAATGAGAGAGGGATGGCAGAGAAGAAGATGGATAGATAAATGAGTGGATTGATAGGTGGAGCAAATAGAGGTCTAGAGAGGAGGCCAAACATGGCTGCGGGGAGAGCGGTTAACACAAACCACACTGGTCTAATAGTGTCACACAACCCCTATGTGGTATGTGTGTGTGTGTGTGTGTGTCTGTGTCTGTGTGAGTGTGAGAGAGAGAGAGAGAGAGAGAGAGAGAGAGCCGAAGCACAGTGCTGATGCAAACTTTCTCTGACTTTTTGAAGTTTAAGGGATTTGTTAAAGATGGAACTAAGATGTAACTAACTAAGATATAAAAACTGAAAAAAGGTAAATTATGTGGAAAAAATCCTTTCATTTTGAATGCATACACATAAATTCACACATCCACAGTTCTAAAGGTGGCAGAGACGAGGCTAATGAGGGCCTTGGCGCTGGTCGGTGGAGGGTAGGCGCAGCGGAGCATGGTACAGCCCGGTCTGGCATGGCCTGGCACAGCTTAATGAGATATAAACACTAGACCTGCCACCGCAGTCAGCCACAGCACACACTGACACTGTTTTAATTGGCTTGCAGACTGTGCGTGTGTGTGTGTGTGTGTGTGTGTGTGTGTGAGTGTTGAGTGTGCGGGTGGATTGAAAGTGCATGGGAGATTCACTAGAATTTATTTTGGAGCCCTGCAGATTGAGGAGCGTTCTTCGTTTCATTACTTTGTCCATAAATCGTGATCCCTCAGACAGCACTGATTCCATTTTGATTTTGGGGCACTACATTGCTTTTGTTTGTGTGTGGGCGATTGTGAGAATTCAGTGAGGTTTTGTGCGTGCGGCTTGCTTACTCAAAT
Source organism: Plectropomus leopardus (assembly GCF_008729295.1). NCBI lineage: Eukaryota > Metazoa > Chordata > Actinopteri > Perciformes > Serranidae > Plectropomus > Plectropomus leopardus. The sequence continues at coordinate 13,444,058 of NC_056464.1, forward strand.
GTACACATTTACTCTGTAACAGTCTGTTTGTGTTTACACTGACTGCTCTGCGATCCATCTTCTGATGAAGCAGCTGAAAGTGAGGGAGGGGAGAGAGAGAAAGCGCCTTCCCCTTCTCACTTTCCTCACATGCAGTTCTTCATTCTCCAACATCCCGCTCTCCCAGTCATCTACCTGTCTCCATCTCTACCTCCTCCTCCTCCTCTCCAGCCTCCTTCTTCCTCTTCAACTCCATCCCATCATTGGCTCACCGCCTCTCCTCCTCCCTGACAGGTGAAGAGCACAGCTCCCACGCTCCTGTCCTGGATAAATAAGAATTAATTGCCGCTCAGCTATCAGCATATGCCAGCTTCTCCACCCATCCTCCACCCCACTTCCATCATCTGTTTCTCATTTCTGTCTCTCTCCTTGTATCTCCGCAATCTGTAACCTTTACTCTACATCTCCTCTCTCTTACAGCAGCGCTCCACCCTTCAATGTGTTCAGTTGTGTGTGATGGATTGATAGGCAAAGGAGGCAGCAGAGGGGATTGTTAAGATTCTTATGCTATTAGTCTGATGAGTTGAGCAGAGAGACAGTAGTTAAACCTGGGGGGAAGACCTCTGCCTGCCTCCGTGTCTCTCTGTCTGAATGCATTTGAGGCTGTTTTAAATCCATGCAGTAGCTTGAGTTGAAGTCAGACACCTCTAACACACACTGTTTGCATTATAACCTGCTTATTCTCCGAGTGAATGTCTGATATGCTGCTGTAAGGTTGATTGATATCATAGCAACTGAACCACGTTCTATTTCCACTTAATATATAGTATTTCACAAGAGACGCAACACTCGGTGCTGTAATTGAATAAAGAAGAGCCTTTTATTAAAACATTTATTGCCATAAATAAATTGATTTGTACATTTGAAACATTGTGACATCAGCAATAAGAGTTGCTTCATGAACAGGAAATTAAAGTAACAGAGATTAAAATGAAGGTGGAAGGAGTTTGTGTGAAGAGTGCATTTGGCTTCCACCCCTGTTATTAATGGCACTGAGATTAAAAACCAGCCACCATCAAGTGGTGTTGATTTGAGTCACATGACTTGGACCAGAGTCTCAATTTTGATGATTTTAGTCTCGACTTAGGGAAAAAAAGATCTAGACCTCATCTTGGACTGAACACCAGTAACTTGTGACTTAACTTGGCCCTGAGCCTTTTGATCTGAAAATACTTGTTTCTGTCTCCCAAATCCAAAGATTCAAACGTCAGACTCATTCATTTGAAACACAACTGCTGTACATTCCCAGCAAGTCGACAGTTAATTCCCCAGAGCCACCTTGTTTGATCCAATCTCACAGCATCCAATCAAGTTGCAGGAGAGAACCATGAAGAACTATTGTCAAAATACTGAAAAGCAGTTAGAAAAATTATGCCCAAGATAATTTTGTTTAAAAGAAAAAGGTCAGCAAGCTAATACCTAGCTAATTTAAACTCAATAATTAAATAACTTTTCACCAAGAAATACATGCACATTTTAAAAAGCATTAATGATTTAGTTAAATTCAGCATTGGCTTTTCTTTTGGTCAAGGGCACATAATGACTTGTTAAGGAAACAAAACTCAAAAGTTCTGGCCTTTGAACTTTGTTCTGGACTTTCCTGTCTTGACTTGGGACCTGAGTGCAAAAATTTGAGACTTACTTTTCTATCAAAACAATGACTTAGTCCAACTTCCACCATTGCTTGCAAAGACAGATAAACAGATAAAGACAGTAAAAATGTGTAAGTTGTTTGCGTGTGTTGTGTTGCCGAGGGCTGCTTTATAGATCATAAGGCACTGCAGTCATGCATTTGAGAGAATAGATGTTGGTGGCTGATGGCTTGCAAAATAAACAGTTTTGAGACTGAGCGGTGGAGTTTGCGAAGGGGAGAATGGCCACCAAAAGAATGGCATGAGTCGACAGAGGAGGAAAAGGGGTGAGGATACTGAAAATATGGACGTTTCTGCAAACGACCAAAAATCAGGCTTTTGTCCTGGGAGCAGTCTAGTAAGCTTACACTAGCTTAATGCGAAGGCTGGAAAATAAGAAACACTGGCTATGGCAGCATTATTTTTCCCTCAAGCCAGCATTTTCCCCCCTCCTCCCCTCTCGCCTTTTCTTTCCATCAATGAAGAAAGTTTGTGTGCAAGCTTGTATGCACACGTGTGTGTGTGTGTGTGTGTGTGTGTGTGTGTGTGTGTGTGCGCGCGCGCGCGTGTGTGTGCGTGTGTGTGCGTGTGTCCAAGAGATAAGCTGGGTAACTGGGTCCAGCCATGCCCTCCAATCCTGTTAGCATTAGCGATTAGCACTGGCTAACAGGGCCCTATTATGAGCGGGGGCTGATTCCACGCCGCCTGACCCCACACATACAGTACATACGCACACACACACACAGGCTAAGCTATAGGAAGGATTACCACTTGATCCTTGATTAGGAAGCCGTATCTTGCTGGAAGTTGTGTGTGTGTGTGTGTGTGTGTGTGTGTGTGTGTTTGTTGTGTATACATTTATACCTTGACATACAACTCATTTCACATGGGCCAACATTCAGTGCCTGTCCTCTACTTTTCTTCCACACTGTCCCAATGTGACTTAAAACTGCGTCACAAAAGTATTTTAAATCGAGAATAATCTGGATTGAAAGATGTTTTGTCAGGTCATATTTTTTGGTAACTGACGTTGTCACCTTGAGAGAGCTACGGAGGGAAGAAAGAGGAAGAGAGTAACCTGCTCTATCTGAGTATGGGCTCGCCCTGGGCTAGTTTGGTATTTTTAGCCGTCCAGCTTGCGCACGCCTTCAAAATGACTAATTATCAGGCTGTGACCCTCACAGAAGCTACCCCATGTTACTTCATACCTGCCTCCCTTCACCTCTCCTTCTCCATCTATCCATCATTTCCTCCTTCCTTCAGTTTTCACTGACAAAAGTCCTGATGGTTTTCATTGGCAAAATGTATTTCCTTATTTTTTCTGTCATTATTTCACGATTTATTTATTTATTTCTCTGCCCATTTCACTGGTTCTTCTTATGTATTTATCTTCTCTTTGAAGTGCCTATTCATTATTTAACTTAGCACATTCCTCATCTTTGTCCCTTTCTTTCTCTGTTGCTTCAGTTTTTTTGTAATTATCTGTGTATTTTCTCTTCATATTTGCATCATAAAAACTAAATAATGTAATAGGAATGCCAGCAAACCCCCTCCACTCATTTTCAGTTTAGGGATGCTGAACACTGGATTGCTCTGAACGCTTTTCAGTGTGTAATACTTTTTCTTTGTGAAAGAAAAGACAAATACTTCAACTTGGGGTTCATTTTTTGCACCTGTCCACTTTGTCAATTAAAAAAATCTGCAGAAATCAGCATGTTGGCCAATACTAATATTTTATTTTAAAGCCAATATTGCCCAATGATGTGACAATATTATCATGCATCCCTGCTTCAGTCTGTTTTTTGGCCCTCCATGTTTCCTTGGGTCAAAGGCTACAGACAAAAGGATTGTTTCAATCATTGGGATTACATCATAGAATATAGATCATAGTGGGTTTGTGGCTCCATTTCAATTTTTTATCTCCCCTTCACACATGCAAATCCTGACCTTTTGAGAGAGTAACCTGCCTAATGTTTGCATTTTCATATTGGAATCTGCTGTGCAGTGAATAAACCATGTACCAGGGTGCATGTGTGTATTCCCTGAACTGTGTATAGTGCAACACTGGTTCAGTATGAAAGTTTAATAAGCCTTCAGTGCAATGAGAGGAGATGAGCTTTGGATCATAACCTAACCTTTCCTATGCCCACTGCCCATTAAACACACATACATACATACACACACTTCCCTGAACTAAATATTCATGTTGTTGTTGAGAAAAGGTACAAGCAGATCCCAGCCCCCCCCCTCAACATACACCCCCCTCCCCTGAGCATGGATGTGCAAACAGACCTGTAACATGGGTAATAAAAGAAGGAGAGAGGACAGGCAGTGTTGTTTTAGCTGTCAGCACCTCCACACTTCCAGCGTGTGTGTGGTGCAGCTTATCAGGGAGAGGACTTGTCAGGGTGTAAAGCAGGGGTTAAGAGGCCTACACACATCTATCATCTATTTCTCTATCAGCGGAATTGGCCCCTCTCATGATCCGGAGGGGGAACAGGCAGTGCTCTGATTGGCCAGTGATCAGAGGAGCGGGGATGGAAACGGAAGGAAGCTTGACCCCGTGTCCTTTACTGTGGCCTGTCTTCAGCCCAGAGGGGATATAACAGAGCAGCATTAAAGACATAGTTAATGATACTGAAATGGATATAATATACAACTTATGACATATTTGGCAGTGAATTACATAGAGAAAATTGTCCTTAAGCTCCTGCTGTCTCTGAAACGATAAACACACTTCTGACTTCCATCCAATACTGGAGGCTGACAGACAGGAGGTTTGAGATTAGAGATTATAGGCTTATGGGTTGTAGGAAAACACACAACCCATTGAATACAATACATAGTAAAAAACTGCCTTTCTTTTACTCAAACACAAATTTGGGAATGATATTCCAGACCACCTGAGGAATACAAGTCCAATTTTGACCTCCGGCTAGCTAACCTTTCAGCAGAAATAAACATGTCTACTAGAGGCTGGAATCCCCAGAGACCCCACGATACAGTTCTATCACAATACTTAAGTCATAATACAATATTATTGCAATTTCAAACATGTTATGGATGCTGAATATTACAATATATTGCAATTTATTACCCATTTTCAACTGCAAATTATTTCCTAATGGTAAACTTTGCTGTTTTATATCATGAAATAAAGTTTTAAGTCCGTTTATCTCACTTCAATCATTTTTATTGCAGTAAATTGTATCTATTGGACTTAAAAAGAAGTCACTTTTAATATTTCAGTAGGCTACCAAAAGTTGCATTTGTATTTGTAATAATAATATTTTATATAATAACAAAATTGCAACTGGGCATGTGTTTATTGATATGATATTGCCACCCAAAAAATATCATGATACTATGCTGTGTAGATTTTTTTTTTCACATCCATAATGTACACAGTCATTATGGACCAAACGAAAACAAAAAATGTTTGGTCTCTATAGCTAATATCAACATTCATTACAAGTGTATAAAGGATGAAGTTTTGTATGACTCAGTTTAAAGTAATGCATAATTAAGGGTGTGGCTGCTTTAAGTGACATGCTGCTGGCTCTTTTTCAGATCTACTCATCACTCCTCCATAGCTCCACACTCTCCTTAAAATCCATCTTGGATTTTTGGAGCCAGAGGTGTACATCTCTGGCTCCAAAAATCCAAGATGGCAAAATGCCACACTCGACAAGTAGATACAGCTGTGGCTTGCACAGCTACATGACTTTCCCAACAGCTTCATGACTTGCCCACTATTCCTACACAATCAGGCCACGATCAGTCCCCTGAACCCCTCGGTTTAGGAGCTGAAGCCCGGAAGCAACTGCAAAGTTAGCATTTAGCTTGCTATGAAGTGTTAAGCTGAAAGAGAGGGGGTTACGTTTAGTGTTAGGGTAAGGTTTACTTAATGCGACTCATAAGGCAAATCATTGTGTATAAGGAATTAGAAAGTGGATCATTGCTACGTTTGGCCTCATATTTCTTCACTACGATGTCATGCTGTAGCAGGCTTTAAATAACAGCCGCCATGTTGGGTTTGTGTTGTAGTGGTGGTCGCGGTTTGCAGCCTCCAAACAGAATGTGGCTGCAGCTATACACGTCTCAAACTTGAGGCTTCAAAACAGTAGTCCACAAACCAATGGGTGACGTCACAGTGGTTCTGTCCACTCTTTTTATACAGTCAGTGGTTTTGGCTAGACTGGCCACCTGTTTTAAGAAAGGCTGTCTAAAATTTTATACGAGCTGGCATTTAGATTTTGTTATTCAGGCCAACTGAAACAATTAGCAAACTTTTCTCCCTCTTTATTTAGTGTTTACATAAGATATAGCTTAATGGAGATTTACTGCTGCTACCGTTTTGGTTTTTGACCACTTCCAGTTTTGACAAGTCTGAGACAAGTGTGAATGTGTGAAGCTTCTTGTTTTCTAGTGTTCTTATATCAAGATTGGTGGCAAAGTTTGAAACACTTAAACAATTGCCAAATGTGAAGCTGCCCTTCGCTGGGTAACACCCCTCTTTTTACTGCTCTGTCTGTCTCTTTTTCTCTCTCCCTCACTCCTTCACTGTACCTTCAGTCCATGTTTTATCACATCTGTCTCATCTGTTTTTCTCCCCTCACTTTCTCCATGTCCACATGTTGTCTGTGCATTGCCGCTGTGCATGTCCTTTACTTTCCCTCTTCCTTTTCTCATTCTTTTGCATGAATATGCACACACTCACATGTTCTCTCCATCTCTACCCGGTGAGGAAGTGCTGTTGTTCCCAGGCAGACTGGGTGGTCTCTTGGGGGAGGAGGGGAGAAAAAAATGAAGTTCATAAGCTCGGACTTGAGCAAAGAGAAATAATAGCTGACATCCCAAACATGTGTTGTTGTGTGAATGTCTTATCTTCCTGTGCTTTCATGTGCTTTTATTTATCATTTTTTATTTCCTGTATAGACCGAGCGATCCATCTTTGATGCATTCGCTGGCATCCGTCTCTTGGAAAGTGTCCCGTGTGCAGAATGCATATTTATAGTACAGTGTGCACATGTGCTTCTCCGGACATGTTTGGTATATGCGATAAAGGAATCTGCTTCATATTTCCTTGTTTGAGTGTGGGCGTTCTGGGGAATGGAGGTAGGGGAGAGAAAGTGCGACTGAGACTGATGGGGGAGGAGGAATAATGAGCGAGAGAGAGAGAGAGAGCGGAAAAGAGGGGATGGGGGATAGTGAGAGAGGGTGAGGCAGAGGAACGTGTGAAAAGACCAAGGCAGACATGTCAGGGAACAAATTGAAAATGCCAATTTCACTTTAGCCCCCACCAGCTCAGGCGCTTCCAGGCCAGCCACGGCCTCTTATTCCATGTGTAAATTAATGGTGTCCACAGAATAACACACAATCACCTCTCTCTATCCATCTCGCCCTCGCTATTTCTCCTTCACCCTTGCTGCTGGATCATCCTCCCTCCACCCATTTTCCCTCCACACTTCCTTCATCCTTCTTTTCACCATCTTTTCTTTCTTTCTTTTTTTTTTTTTGCTCCCTGCTCTCCAATTCTCCGTGCTCACTCGACCTCCATCTTTTCCGACCCATCAGCCATTCCAAACATTTTCCAGTCATCATCTCTTGTCGCTTCTCCCCTTTTATTTTTGCACTATCCTGCACTCCGTCCAGTATTATTGTCACTTTTCAGACTGTCCTTTTCTTGCCACCCTCAAACTTACCTTTCCCTTCCTAAATGACTGCACCGTAGTAACTTCAGCACGCCTGCTGTACTGATTCTCCTAAGATACCAGGTTCACTGGTCTTAAAACAGAAGTTCTTCTCACACAAAATAGTCATGAAGATCTATGTCTGCTGACTTGGAATATGTCTATTATGTGGATAGTGATGTGGGGATAGATATTATTTTAGAATTTGGACATTGTAATATTGAAAGTGTTGTCTTTTCCTGGTTTTAAAGGCTGCATTACAGTAAAGTAATGTAATTTACTAAACTTAATAGACTGTTCTAACTGTTCTATATTTTGCCTTTAGCCACTAAGTCATTTTACCTCTTGCATATCCATGTCCAGGGACCTAGTGTCTGATAATCTGCTCCTGATTATATCAAGATTACTGATGATTATTAATCAAAAATTTCATTTTTTAAAATATTTACGAAAGCACCAAAAGTATTGTTGCAATATATGTATTGAGGTATTTGTTAAAAAATATTGTGACATTTGATTTCCTCCATAACAGCCCTAGCTGAAGTGAAAAAAAGGACCATTGCAACTTCCCAGAGCCCAATGTGATGTCTTCAAACACCTTGTTGAGAACAAAGCCCAAAGATGTTCATTTTACTAATATACTGTAAACGTAAAAGAGAGGCAGCAAATCCTCCCATGGAAGCTAAGGGTTTTTCACTAGTTTTGGAATGAAGAATCAGGATCAGCTCTAATGGCCAAATACGTGAATGCACATACATGGAAACTGTTTCAGGGTTTTTTTGTCTTCTCTATGCACATACACAGAAATAGACATAGTTAAAACAAGGACAAAAAAGCTAAACAAATGTGAACATAAACATGGGATTTATATAAACATCAGCTGCTATATACACATATTAATATATTCAAATTTCCTTGAAAGATGAGTCGATAAAAACAGCTGTCAGTTATCTTTTGGCCACTCAACTAACCAATGAAATGACCAATATTTTTTTTTGCACAATGAAGATCTTGCTATAGTATAGTGGTGCAGTGTAAAGCCAGAAAGCTTGACATATATTAATAAAACTTTCTGTTAAAGTTTTCTAGTTGGGTGTTCTGCAGGCCAGCTCCCAGGTGGAGTTACTCAGGGGTAAAAGTTTCCTCTTCAATAGTTCATGGCTACTAAATAACTTAGAGCACCAAAATGTGCCCGAAAACACATTTTTAAAGAATTCCACCTTAAAATAAACTCCCAGAGCAAAGTAGTAGTTCTTCTGAGATACATGGTGACATCTTCCTTCATTTGGATATCAGCATCTCCGCCTTAGGGGCACGCAGCGTGTAAATCATCCAGTCGCTAAAAAAGTGAAGAATGAATTAATCAGCCATTCGCACATTGTGACATTGCTGCGTCCTCTCATTTTATTTATCTTCTCTATGCACATTTTGTGGTACTTTCCCACTCAAATACATTCTGATTCACTATTATTACAGATGTCAAGATAAATCCAACAGTGTAACATTGGAGTGGGTGATATCACATAGTGGTGAAGTTGTAGCAAGATTCAATCTGTGAGGGCCCCATAGCCTCAGGCTCGGGGCTTTCACAATGGATTTTATCACCACTCCACTAGAAGAGAATAGTCCTGATATCTCTCAGCCCGAGGCCATCGCAGATAGTGACCATACCAGTGGTAGTGAGAGTGACTGGACAGCCTTTGACTGACAGAGGCATTAGGTTAACATGGACTATCTCAAGTCTTACCCACTCTCAGTCTCCTGCTATCTAGCATCTGTTTTATGTTATATCGAAGGAAACTAATGAATAAAGTAGTTAATAATGCAGAATGTCTGTTAGACTGGGGGATGCGGGGTTCTTGATGAATGAGTATTTTCACATCATTGTGTGTTTACCTCTGTGTTTGGGAGCGGGTGGGGGGGTGAGGGGGTGATGTAACATCCAAAGCTGCATTTTATTTACTGGTGATAATCGTGGCTGATAATTTATTTGTTCGGAGTTTGGGAGGAGTCTCACAGGAGCTCTTTCTCCGTTATTCCTCCAGTTAACACAGTGCCATCACACCGCCGCGTTTGAAGCTTGTTGTCTCATTTAAAGCGATTCCATAAAACTGATTATGCCGACGACGAGTCAATTACATTTCAACTCTTATTAGTTCAGGATGCAAAAATGAAATTAGATGAGAATATTATTGTTGGAGATATATTAGGCTTTTCATTCATCACTGGAATGGAATGAGTCATACAGTGATGGGGATTCCAATCTCTTAATCAACTCTGCGCTCTGCCAGGCAGCGGCGGATGTGCTGCGTGTTAAAATCACAATATAGCCTGTCTCTCATCAGTCATTTTTATGGCCCTTCAACTGTGTGAGCACTGCAGGGTATGACATTACTACCAGCCACGAGCAGAACTGAGCTTGCTCTGTGGATTGGCAGATTTCTCTTTTACTAATTTAATATTAGACAGAGTATGTCTTACAATTATGTTATTGGTATAAGGAAATTACTGTTTTAGGTACCAATACGTGACTATGAATTTGTGACTATGAATGCTAATCTCGATGTTGTTGTTTTGCATTTCAGTACACCTATGAGGGCAATGACATCAGTGACCTGCCAGTGGATTTGTCCGTGGTTTGGAACGGAAACTTTGTCATCGACAACCCCTACAACATCAAAGGTGAGTTAATGTGGTGTCACACAGTATCGACCCTTATTGGCTCGAGGTATTCAATCTGCATGAACAAATTCTATTAGTCTCCAAAAGACTTGCTTGGTATCCTCCAGGGGAGGGTGTCATTATTAAAGGAGCAGTGTGAAGGATTTAGTGGCATCTGTGAGGAGTGCAGATTGAATCCAGCTGAAACTTCCTCCGTGTGCCAAGTGTGAACTCCCAGTTTTGAGTGTAAACCAGTGTTCAAATGATCAATTTAGACACCAACATTTTCTCTGCAATGGAGCATTAAATGTGAATTTGTTGAACAAGGGTGGACACAGTTTTTGCATTATGCAAAGTGATTGGGCCAATAGGTGGAATGCTAAGATGGAAAAATCAGAGCTTTTTAACACATTTCAAAATCAGATTTTACACTGACAGTGGGGGTAAGAAAGAAGTTAAAAAAAAAAACAAACCAAAAAGAAAAACGCTTGGCAAGATTCATTCATCACAATGTTGATTCAGAAGGCAGCTCAAGTCATTGTAACTTTCCCCACACTGAAACTTGAAAAAATTGATTAATTATTGATTTTCTGTCACTGATAATCACCAACTGAGAATGGTTGTAAATGAGCTGATTCTTGACCTTGGAAACAGTAGTTTGACAAAACAAACAGAGGTAAGATTGTTTTGTCAAACTATCCATATGGGTGTGTTTTGTCTGGTGTTATCGTTTTAAGTTATACTTCAACTATTTGTTAGGATGTTAGTGGTCTATAAGTACAATCAGGCTCATTGATGAATACACGTGGACTGTGCAGAATGCTTTAGTTAGTTATAAAATGAGCAAAAAACATGGTCAACTGATAAAGCTTTTATTCATCACATTTTTTTTTGTTTTGCAACTCATTTTCCAGCTCCACAATGCACACTGTCACATTCTTGTATCATAATTTATCACACCTGAAGGATATATTCTTGCACTCCTATTGTGCAAGCTTCCAGATGTTCCCACTGACAGGTATTATTATTATAATATATAGGGCACTGTATGTTCTTTTTTTTACACACTATTATATTATCCACACTATTGTATAAGTACGCTTCTCTTCCCAAACAAAGTACCATGAGGGTAATGATTAAACACATACACATACTCAATGCACCACAGTGCAAGAAGACAATGAGATTATGTCTGTTGGATATAATTACTGGGAGGACAGTCTTTATAGTGCTGTCTCCATAATTGTTGTGGCCTGTAAAGCACAGCAGGGGTCTGTAACATTATTCCCCTGCTGTGAGGTAAAGTAACATCATCTGCAGCTACCACTGCGTTCGATATGGCCTGTTGAAGACATGCACAAGAAATTGTGTACAACAGAAGCAGCTGCATTGTCTGGTCCTGTTTGTTCCTCTTTGATTGCTGAAGACGCGGCGAGGAGCTGGGATTTGTGTGGTATTTCAGATTAGAAGATGTTACCTCTCCAAAGCGTGTGAAGCAGTGATCATTGCCATTTTGTCAGTAATGTAAGGTAACACCACAGAGTCACTTCGTTCCATTTATTGATGTCACTCCCTGAAGTCTCAGTGTACCAAGCAAGCTGTTGAAGTCTCACATTTCACACATTTTTCAGGCTCTTGTCTCTGACTATTTTATGGATGTGTTTGTAACATATACAAGACATACCTGTATGTGTATGAATATGGGGACCTCGCTTTAAACCAGAGAAATGAGGTGTTTATATTCATGGAAGCAACGTAAAATGCTTTGACAGTCGATGGTTCTTCCAGAGACAAAGTGTTTCTAAATGACATCTTTTAGATGCAGCAGTATAGACAGCACACAACATCATCGGCATGCATCAGTGTCTATGCATTGTGTGTTATCTCAAGTGTAAATCTCCTCAAGTGCAACTGCAGGCGACCCACAGCCAGAAGAAGTCTCCCCTTCACTTTCTGTCTGTCTCTCTTCACTGCCAACCCCCATCCCGATTTCTCAATCATGATAATCATCTGGTGGCGTGTGAGTGATGCTCGCTTGTCTTAAATACTGATATGTTAATGTAATTAGAGAGGAGTCATTTAGCAGCCAGTAATTGGTACAGGGTTGCTTTAAAGCTGCTCCATGACCAATGGGATTTGGGGATGGAATAGCAGAGAGAGAGAGAAAAAAAAAAAGATTTTGCTGTACAATTCCTGAGGCCGCTGGGAAATAGTGCCTTAACTCAACTTAGTCTCAGTGACATTGAAGAAGTTTTGGAATTCTTGTGTGGAAGTTGAGAAACTTAAAATAGAAGTATTTTGTTGATTTTCTGACTGCTCAACCCCTCAGGTTGTTTCTCTACTTACTTGGCTTGTAACAGCTTTAACAAACTGTAATCACGGTGAGGTAACTTTTTTCTCTCCCTAGCCTCATTTGCTCCAAAAAAAAGTCCTCATTGCATCATTTTCTGTCTCTTTCTTCCTCTTCTCCTCACCAGCGCACCTGTATAAGTGCTATGCCCTGAGGGACAGCTGTGGGATGTGTCTGAAGGCAAACCCCAGATTTGAGTGCGGCTGGTGCGTACAGGAGAAAAAGTGCTCCCTGAGGCAGGAGTGTACTCCTCCAGACAGCACTTGGATGCATGCCACCACAGGAAACAGCCGCTGCGCTCACCCCAAGATCACCAAGGTAAGCCATGATAGTAATGACACATGCTCATCAGTGATCACACAAACACCATATAGCAGCTCAGTACGCTCCTACAGCTCAGCAATGCAACACAATGGTAACTGCACCTACACACACGCGCTTCTCTAAATTGTATAGAAGTGTTAAGTGCTCACCACTCAACAACATGCTCCCTAATGCAGGCAGTGTTTGGCAAACACGAGGAACCTCCCAGAGCTATATTATTGTTTTTATGCCTCTGTGCTGGTGATAGCTATGGCCGGAGGCATTTTGGTTTTGGATTGTCCATGAGTACGTCTGTCCGTCCCCATACTTGGACTCAAGGCTGAACTGATTCAGATTTTAGTTGTGAAAGGTCAAGGTTACCGTGAACTTGTCTGTCACATTTCTGTGAATGTGATATCTCTAGAATATTGGGAGGGAATTTTTTCAAATTTAGTGCAAACGCTTACTTGGACTCGAACATGAATTTATTAGGTTTTGGTTGTCAAAGGTCAAGGTCACTGAGACCTTGCGTCTGTCTCACTCTTGTGAATGCTATATCTCAAGAAAACCTTGAGGGAATTTCTTCAAAGTAGAAACAAACATTCATTTGATGAATAATGAATTGATTAGAATGTGGTGGTCCAAGGTCACTGTGACCTTGTGTTTGTCTCATTGTCATAAACGCAATATCTCAAGATGGCCTCCAGAGAGTTCTTCAAATATGGCACAAATGTCCAATTGGACATGTTCTACAACAGTTTTCTTGCCATTACTACTCAACATCATAACTCAGCAACAGAAGGGGAGACATTTGGTCAGATACTGAATTGGTGACACTAATCTTGGGTGTCCACCTTGAAACTGTGCTGATTGTATAGATCTTCTATGCTGCCGGAGAGAAGATGTGTTTGAAGCATCAGTGTTTTCACAGACATGGATATAAACTGTAAGGGCACAAAGGCATAAAACCACATGGTGGTAATTGTTGGCATCCAGAATTTATACCTAAGTTAAAAATAAATGACAAGAAGTTGATTTTATTTATGCACATGTTAAAGGTAAAACCTCATGAAACTCTCTTTTTTTTGCCAAAAATGTTAACTGACGCCATCGCCACACAGTATCACACTCCAGGGTCTGTGAGGCCAGGGAGCAGCCCACTCTAAAATCAACATTACATGGAGCTGCAGAATCCAAGTTAAAGAACAAACTCTTGTTTTACCACTGCTAGAGTCTAAGCAGACTCATCAGCTTGCTATGTGGTGTGTGTTGCCCAGCAACTCGACCTCCTAAACAACAAACAAGTCAGGGTTTTTTAGGGCAGGGGTCAGGTGGGAGGGGGCTCAAGCGACAATATGCCCTTTGTAACAGGGTTGTGATTACCTCTTGTTTGGCAGACTTTGAAACTGAAGCCTCGCCTTTTGATGCAAATCAGAGGATTGCTGAAGTCAGCTCATTAGTAAAAGTAAGTTTTCCGAGAGAAGGGATTAGAAATCCCTACCTGTGCTGCGTCATTGTTTGGCCTCAGCAAATGAAGGGGACGTCACAGGAGGCGAGGCGGCAGGGAGGATAAACAACTTACAAGGCATCACCATGACTGCAACCACAACACAGATGGGCTGGCCAGGAGGAGGCAGTTCACACACCCCAAGACTGAACATACCGACATGATTAGAGATGATGGCTTCACACACACACACACACACACACACACACACACACACACACACCTGAGGAGGCAGAGAGAGTGGTAGTCTGGAGTGTTTGCGTGCAGGAGGGTGACAAAGAAACAGAGAATATCTAAGTGTGCTAATTGTGTCCCACCATGGGCGCAGAATGTGTATGTGCATGCGTGCATCTGACAGGCTGGGTGAGCTAAGGCGTCTAAACACCACGGCGTACCCATCTGTTATCATCGGTATCCGTTGCGGTGGTCCTCGTCTGACTATGACCCGGGTCACTGTTCCTACAGCTCGCCACTGGGGATTGACACACACATGTACGCTCTCACAATCACACACGGAGCTCGGTTTGAAAGCCACACACCACCGTGAAAGAAGTGTCTCAACATTTTGCTTTTAAAACTACTATTCTTTTTTTTTAAATTGAATTTCAAATAAGAAGAATCGTCATCTCAGTCAATACGAGTGCCATTTTTCTCTTCTTCAACGAGTGTGAAATATATGTATGGTTTATAATGCATGCCCATTTCACTGATGCAGTCTTTGTATGGCTGGAGCCCTCAGTACATTTCCTATGTGACACGGGTTCGTCTCTCTGAATGCGTAATGGAGATATTGGATAATTGGGGCACTGGCACATAGATAAATCCGTTCGCTAATGCTCTCTCTCTCTTCTTGCTCGCTTCAGTTATCTCTTTGAAACAAGCATACAGAGGCAATTGGGTTTTGTAAGTGTGTATGTATGAGAGACAGAGATGGTGGTGAGTGTGTGTGAAGGGGTGTAGGTGTGTGTTTGTGTGTGTGTGTGTGTGTGTGTGTGCGTGCTAGCATGTGCTGCTGCATGCATTTTGAAGAGTAAATCCTGGCCTCAGGGCAAGATGTTGGTGGCAGTCAAAAAGAGGGCGTAGAAGAGCTTCAAAAACAGCAGGAGGAGAAACGTACGGCAGGTTTGAAAATCCAGGAGAGACAAAGAAGAATAGAAGAAGAGGGAGACACTGGAGGAGGCGTTATCACTGAGCTGAGCCGAGCTGCGCTGCACTGCCAGCCTCACCTCTCCTCTCCACCTTTGACATTTACAGTGTGACATTTAATGCCAAAAGAACATCCGCAGGCGACAAAGAAAATATCTCCCTTTTCTTCTGCCATTTCATTCTTTAGTTCTCCCAAAGAGCATCACATCCGCCACACAAATTGAATATTACTCCACTTCTTACCCTCTGTTTGGCCAAATCCCTTTTTCCATGTTTGATGCTCCCTTTTTTGAAACATTTCTTTTTTCTCTCATTCAGGCTGCTTTGTTCATTTTTTTGCAGCATGTTAGCTGCTATGTGGCCATTAGCTGAAAGATTAGCCGCTAATTTCATTTGGACCGGAGAATGTGTGTTCGACCAGGACGGAAACACTATCGAAGAGGGAGTGTGAAAGCACACACATGCACACAACATACAGATATATATCATACACACACACAGCTATCCAGAGCTTTCAGAGCAGGAAGCATTAAACCAATTTTTGTCATTTCCAAGTGTGCTATTGCCCATTTGACGTTGTTCAATAGTGTGCAGTTGGGTACGGTTCCACTAATGACTCTGGCACCTAAGCGCTGTTCTCCAAACACAGCAATTGATGTTTTAGGCTGTAAATGATTGGTTTTAGACCAAGAATTTGCCTGTTAGGCTGTTAAAGTGCTATTTTTATTGTGCTGCATTTTTTCTCTCTCTGCACTGACATTGTGCACTAAGATTAATTAGTTCTACTTTCACAACAAGCAAAACACACTCTGTGTGTGTGTGTGTGTGTGTGTGTGTGTGTGTGTGTGAAAAGCAAACACACTCACACAAGCAAAAAACACTCCCACAGGGGCACACACACACTCTGAGAAGACTACATTTAGATTAAAATGTTTGATTAAAATGTTAAAAATCTGTGATAAAATAAGCTACAATGTATGGTTTGCATAATATCTTCAAAATCACAGCAACACAGACCGTGACAAACATACACACTCTCCGTCTGGCACTGTGTCCCAGTGTTGTGCAGCAGTGTCCTAGTACTGGCCTTGGATGCTGCCTGGCCCTCCATCATCCATCATCTCCTGCCTGCCTTCTCCTAGGGGACAGGAAGAGCATTACAGCTAGCCCTTAGAAACCAATTAAAACAACACAGGCCATGCCAGTATGTGTGTATGCGTGGGGGTTTGCATTTTTTCTGGTGTCTAAGCGTGTGGCACACTTCCGTGCTCTGTGTGTTTTTTTTGTCTTGCTTCTTTGTGATATTTTATGTATGAGAAAGTGTTTTTTGTTGTAAAAACTTTCTGACATTGCTTGGAAAATTGTCAGTGTGCAAGTTTTTGTACATTTACACAGCTTGTATACTTGCGAGAGGTCAACCGTTCCTCCCTCATATGATATTATTAAGCGCCAATTTTTGCTTTAGCCACGTCTTTATATCTCTCTATTTTCTTGTCATTTTCTTTACATTTTCAACCCCTCAACCCTTTTCACTCTCCCTTTCTTTCCTGCTCCCCTTCCCCTTTACATCGTCCTTCATCTATCCTGTCCTTCTGTCTCTTCCTTCCTCCTTCTGTCAACCAGCATCAAGAAAGATGTCTTCCTCTTTAGAGGCCTGTATTGAACCTGCCTCTGTGATTCGCCTGTTGTTTTTTAAAGCTTAACAACAAGTCTTACTGTTACAGCATTGAGAGACGTAATGAAGCAAGCCAATTCTGAGTAATTATTACTCATAAAGGTAATTTTGCAACTGGATCAAGCTCATTTACTTTATTTAATAATCTTGCCATCTGAACATGCCCTCAAAGTTTGGCTACAGTAATATAATTGGCCCCAGTGTGATTTTGACTTCGGTCATAGTTTTTTTTCTTTATGTTTATAAGGATTTACATAATCAATTATCATTTTTTTTATGAAGTCACATGTAAACATTTAGTGGCAAAGACAGTTTTTGTTCGTGGAGAATCTCTCATGCAATGGATAGACTTCAGAAAACCTTACACCATGTTCAGATCATCTCTCTCCATGTCCCCTGCTTCCCCCTTCTTCCTCCTCCTCCTCATGTTCCTATAACTAGCAGATGCTATCTGTGCGCTGCCGCTCAGCCTGGCCACAATAGGCCTCACACAAAGCCTCTGACACAACGGGACAAGTCGGAGACGAAGAGGAAAAAAAAGGAATTTGAATGGGTGTGAAGCGCCACAACGGCCAGAAGAGAATAGAGCGAGTGTTTAGGCTGATGGCTTTTATCAAAAAGGGCTTTTTGTTTGTGTTGTTGAGTTGTGGATGTAACAACTTGTGTGTGAGTGTGTGTTTTGATAAGCAAGAGCTTATAGAGAAAGAGAGATTTGATTACCATATCTGAAGATTCTGACTGGTGCACCACAGCGTGCCACTCACTCTTTTGTCTCCAGCTAAAATATATGCATTCAGGCCCTCAGACAAAGAGACAGAGAGTGAATTAAAAAGACACAAGTCCAGAGAGGAAGAGGGAAAGGGCGAGGGAAGGAGGAGGGATGTTCATCAGAAGTCTAGTTGGTGTAAGATGGAAAACACTCCTTAATTATATTACTGTGGCATTTCAGCTCCGGCCTGCATGACACTGGGCTTTGTTCCCATTGTGTGTTTCTGTTAGTGGTGTCCTGAACACTTGTGGCTTTTACTCGCCCGCCAACTTTTCTATAATGATGTTAGACTGGGAATCATTGTCAGGTACCAGGTGGAGGATGGAGTTATAGAGAGCAGGTTGGATAGTGGATAGTTGGACATGGGTAGTTTAATTATTTTTGCTTCCCTTGATGAGAGGTAAATAAGTAGATTGACACATTGTTTTCTTGTGTATGGACAGTGAATATTAAGTTAACCCTTTGAAAAGCAATTTGGCTTGATTTCTCTCAAAATCATGGGAAGAAGGCAGTGAGCAATGAAAGGAAAAAATTGACCAAAATTTGTGTTTAACAATTATAATAATTATGTAACATAATCTAAACTATGGAATTATGTTAATAAGAAACATAACATTTTCCCCTAGCTCTTTTCTTTTTCCCTAGATGTTTGTCCATATACTTTAAAAAATAATTTTACAAATTTACTGATTTCTTGCAATTTTAGAACATTTATGAAAAGATTTCGGCTTGTGTTTTAAAAAGCACAATATGATTAATACAATGTTAGTTAATCAAGCAAGATCACTGCATTTATTTTCTTTCACTTCACAATGGCAGGCAAAACAGACAGTTTGTAGACAAGCGCCAAGTAAAAACTACGCAGGTGGAACTAATGTGTTTCCATGTGAGGACTGTAAGTAAGCAAACAAGCACTTACTTGGATATTTTCACAGTAAAGAAGTGTTAGGTCAACAGCGAGGAGAGCCTCTTTCAGGAGTCGTAAAGAAGAATACTTTTTCACTTGAAGATGAAACTGTTGCATTTGTGTCATTTGAATGTGTTTTCTGTGTCTTTTCTTTTTTTCATATATAACCTGAACCTGAGAAGCAGCTGGCCCCCAGATATTTTTACATAATCTAACCTGGCCCTCATTCAGTTAGGACACCCCTGGTGTAGACTTTTGTATCTTACTGTATTATCTACCCAAAACAGATAATTCTTTGTGAATGTGTGTGTCTGCAGTTTATGCAGGCTTCATACTGTAATGGGAATGTCTTACTGATGGGAGCTTAATCATTATATCCCTCCTTTGTGGCAAGCAAGGTCAAAGTGTGACCTTATCCACACCCCCACTGCAGAACACCCAACCACCAGCGTCTCGTCCCCCTCACCCTCCTCCCACCCTGGTGCGACAAATGACCCGACCCCACCCACACCAGGTTCTAATCCAATTAGCTTTAACTCTAATTATGCTAGCAATGACTGATTACCAAAGGGGCCATTGTCTGTGTCGCAGGCTGGTTGAATGGGAGCATAATTAGCAACTGGGCTAGCCTCGGGTAGCCATTAGCACCTCCACACACCTTTTCACAGACCTCTTGGGGAAAGCATGGGAGCAGAGGTCGCTGTGCGCCGTAATTGTGTTCAGTAGATTAATCGTCACAAGGTTAAATGAGAGATGTAAGTGAGGGCTTGATGGGTGGGTCCAGGTTAAGTGTGTGAGTTGGCAGGTTGTGAATGTTTGACTGAGTTGAGGTGGAGTTAATGGATCTGAGGTCATTTTTCATCTCACTTAATGAGGTAGCAAGTATCTGATTCATTGAGAATGAGACATGACCATAATGACTTAAGTAAACACTCATTCATGCTGACATACAATATATCTCTATGATGTACTGCTTTGGGTAAAAATCGATTGTTCCATATGTTGTTCTGGCTAACATATGTTGTCTTTTCCACCCAGTTGTCTCCGGAGACGGGGCCCAGGCAGGGAGGCACCATGCTGACCATCACGGGTGAGAACTTGGGTCTACAGTTTAAAGACATCCAGAATGGAGTCCGCATTGGCAAGGTGACCTGTAACCCTCAGGAGGACCAATACATCAGTGCTGAGCAGTAAGTTGACACTATGTCCGTCTTCATGTCTTCACTCCGACCCCTCTCTCTCAGGCTCCTTGTGTCTGAGACTCTCCACCCTATGCTTGTCTTTGTCCAGCGTTGATGTGTGACAGTAAGTGTAATGCACAGCACTCGCTGTCAAACCTCCAACTTAGCAAAAACTGCAATGGTTAAACACCACTTTCATCTTGTAAAAGAAACCAAGTCCTTGCAGTCATGCTCCTCCTGTGTTTGGTCCTGCTATTCTTCGTACCAGTGCTGACCATTTAAAGGGACACAACACTGATTTTCAAATAGCTTTGTATCATATCAACGCCTACATCTCCCTGCCCCCCCACCTGGAAGTACAGCCAAACTTTCTGCATTTTCATATTGCCAACCACCCATGTCATCAACACAGACTCCGATCAAACAGTAAAATTAGGCAGTGCTGGACAAATATAAACCCAGATTATGTTACTACGCTGCCTTTTTCTCTCCTAAAATGTTTTTTATCAACATATTTTAGTGCGCTGTTCAGCTGTAATAGCAAGAGGACAGGAAATGAGCGCCATACTGTTTCTTGCATTTTTAAAACGGCTGAAAAACTTAGATACAACAATAAAACTAAGCAGCACTGACTCTGTTACTGTATTGCCTATTTCTGGTATCAGATGTTTGCAGAAACTTGTTTTAGTTTACTGTTTAACTGTAATATGAGATAGTTTATGTGTCAGATAGAGGAGTTTGCATTACCTCACCCACCAGCAGGAGCATTTATTGGTGCATTGCTGTACATTCAAAGCTTATGCCACAGTCATTTTCCCCTGTTTTCTCTGGTTCTGTAGCACCAATTTCAAAAGTAATTGCATCTTTCTACTGTGTAGACAGCCTAGTTTTATTTTAAGACCATCTTTCCAGTAGTGAATTACTTTTAGCTGAGTTTACGTGGAACCTTTAATGTCACTAATAATCAGAATAATTGCTCAATCAGAATTGAATTACTTCATCTAACCACCTTCATCGCAATTAATTTGGTCCATTCTGAGAGACATGTAATGACATTTGCTGTGGGTGGTACATATCTTCTAAAAACTCATCCACAGATGAAAGCTTGTCATGTGAATGCTCCCTTTGATTAAATTGTGTTTACTGCTGTCAGGGAAATTCAGAATCGCGGCGGGTGCTGTGGGTTGAGCTTAACTCCCATTTAATATCCCACTTGGTATGTTCTGAGAAAAGTATTACCTGTGCAACAGCAGTAAACAATCAACGCTCCTAGTTCTATCTTTTTTTTTAGGTTCAGTCCATTGGACATGAGCAAACTTTTTGTTTTAACTGGTTGCCTTATTGAAATCATTTTCTTACACTGTATCATGGGAATCAACAATTGGATTTTCAGTCAGATGAAAAAAAAGAGACTCTTAACCACAGCCAGTGTGATGCTGGCACTGTACTATAATAGCTAAACATGAGAAAAGATGGGCTTCAGTGAAAGTACTAGATGAGTCACACCCTGTATTTTATGTTGAATTCATCCTGAAGCCGAGAAAATACAATTTAGGACAAGGAAAAATAGGGGACGCTCGTCACAGCTGGAGGTGTCCTCAATATTCTATTTCCAACTATGTAGCTGTCATTTGTACACAAATGCTCCATTTGCTGAGTTTTGCAACACAGTCCCCAAAGATTTTATTTTCTCTCTGCCCCCTCACAAAGAGGGAAACTAAGAAATGTGACTTTGATGGTTTTGACAGCCAGGACAACAGAACGCTGTGCAGCTCTCACCAGTGATGACAGGTGCCCCCAAAATGGGTTTAGAAGTACGGTGGTGACGTGTCAGCTTTGATTTATAATTTACAGCCTCGTATATGTTGCATTCACACAGAACATTGGATTTTTACACCTTGTAGCACTGGCATCATATAAGGTAGTTCTGTGTTGTAACTTCCTCTTCACCACATTTTTTCTGAGCAATCACATCCAAAACTGCCAAGGTGTCTACGTTTAACCCCGTCACCCTGTAACTCTGCATTGGCCTGTTGCCATAGCAGCCGCAGGAGGAAGAAGAGGAGGAGGGTGCGGCTGGCAGTGAGGCTGTCATGCTAATTAAAAGTGATGTTAGCCATACGGTGCCATTAGTGGCCCGGTCGCTCTCGTCATTCCCGTGACCCTATCAGATCTGTGGCAAGGGAGACAGGACAGGGTTACGGGACTGACAGCACAGGTCAAAGGTCAGCTGGTGGAGAGAGGGGAAGGAAGGAGGCGCACTGACTGTTAGGCAGAATGTAGACACATTGTTCTTTCTACGGCTGCCAGCTCTTCATACAGAGCCTGTGCACACTCCCTGTGTTTGTAATTGGAGTGAAATCACAAGAAAATGCAGCACTTGTAGTCCGTTTTGGAATTAGCAGGCTTGTCATTCACCTTAGTCATTAAATATTTACGAGATGGATTTGATTCCACATTGAGAAAAGTAAATTATTGCCAGTAGTGAGGAAAAACAGAACCTGGTGTAACCTTTTTTTTATTGCCTTATTAGTAGTTTCTGAATGACAGTTTGGCATATGTTTAATTTTTTAGTTTCACATTCCACCTTAGTTATTTGATTGAGGGAGGTATAATTTATAATGTTGTCATCTTTACAAATGCACCATGAACTTTCTGTCTTTCTAACCACGTAATAACAGCTCAATGTAGCCACCTGTCATCTGCGCCATAATGAGGCAAGCTAAGCCGCGGCTTCTAACTGAGAGCTGTCCAGCATTTTAATCACGGCCCCTGTCATAGTGGGAGACCTGGGAATAAATGAAAGGGAAAATAAAAACAATGGAAACGCACAGCATCGGAATGTGAAATTCACTGTCGCCGCCACAGCACCGCAGTTGCTATGGCCACCTGCAGGGAGGATGGAAGCAGGAGAGTTAATAACTCATCTCAGGGAGGGAGGGAAGCTGAGGAGATGTGTAGGATATGAGCTCGTTCAATTAATCAGCCTCTCCCACTTTAACCCACTCTCTCCCTCTCTCTCTGCCTCCCTGCCTTCCTCTCTCCTCTGCACTATCGCCCTTTCTCTCTGTCTCATTCGTTCGCTCTGGCTAATTAACAGTCAAGTGTGTCTCCAGTGGGTGAAACATGGAGTAAATGTGTGTGCGCGTGTGTTCTCCCCCGTGGGCTACACTGCCACTCCTTCCCTCATTCAATCATTTCTCCAGTGGATTTTCATTTGGCCAGCCAGCACCCAGGGCCAAGTGCAGAGCTTATGGTTCTATAGTAACGCACACACACACACAACCTCACACACACACACACACACAACTCCACCCTGTCTTAGTGCTGTCGATTTCCACAAATAGAAAGTTTAGTCTTCTTTTTGTTATTTTTGGGAATGAAGCTTTAGAAACGATTTATTCAGAACTCTTAGAGTTTTTGGACTTGGACGAAGCAAAAGAAAAACGTTGCACTATTGTGTGTTCTGCACCGTTTCCCCTCTGTCTTCCCTTTACTTGGTCCTTGTTCGACCAAGCATCTTTTGTCTGAAATGGCTGTCTCATTTTTAAGCAAACATTGCAAACAAACTCTTGACATCCGTGCATTTATTTTGATAGCAGTGATAATGGAACGTATCTCTCCACCTCTGTTTCCCTTTTTTCAGGATTGTGTGCCGTCTGAATGATGCAACAGGTTACAGAGTGCAGGAGGCTCAGGTAGAGGTGTGTGTGAGGGACTGCATTCACCCTGACTACAAAGCAGTCTCCACCAAGGCCTTTACCTTTGTGGTAAGTGTTTGTGGTGCTTATTGTTGTTGAATAAGATAACAGCAAAGACAAAGCTTTTTTGGAAATGTTGTTTGATACTGTATCATCGCCCAGCAGCCATTATTTATCCACCTGCCTGTGTCCCCCCTCAGTCCCCGTACTTTACCCGTGTCCAGCCCTCCACTGGGCCGCTGTCTGGAGGAACAAGGATCACCATTGAAGGCAGCCATCTCAACGCAGGCAGTGCTGTATTTGTGAAGATAGGGCTTCACCCATGCCGCTTCGAGAGGTGAGCAAATCCAAATCACCCTAATGTCTACATATTTTGTTATCTTGTTGTTTATAACAATCCTGGGGTTGCAGGTAATTTAGAGCATTTACAAAATTAGTTCTAGCTGTAGAATTGTAGGTATTGCTATGCACATATTTTTATTACTGCAAAAAGCTCAATTCTGGTTCACCTTGATGTTGTGTGACCATCTAAACATATCTACGATCACATAAATGTCTTACTGGCATCCAGTACTGAGGACTAGGAAGATATGTTGAAAGAGTAGGGCTTGGCAGTATATTAGTATTATATCAATATCATGTGTACAGTATGTACACATGATATCAATATCATTTTCTCCATATCACCCTGCCTGTGAGTAAAGAAGGGCTGCGTATTGGCAAAATTCTGGCGATTTGATACGTATTATGATACAGAGGTTACGACTCAATATATTGCAATTTTTTTAAATCCAATGTTTAGATGGTGGTGAGTCCTGTCTCATAGGCCTGTGTACTTTGGGTTTACGCTTGTAATATGTTGTTATGTTGGAGTGGAAGAGTCAAATGTCTGAAGCTTATAACACTGATGGCTCTAGCAATCAGCGGATTTAAACTCAACACAAAATAAACCACTGCCAGGAATCTCTGTATGTAAACTATTAATAAAAAATCCATACAGTGTTTCTAAGAATCAATACAGTATCACAAAACATGATATCCTGATATTCAAGTGAGGTGGTTGATTTCACAAACGGTTGAAAGCTCCCCAAACGGTGGAGAGAAATACACATGCAGCGTTACAGTTGCAAGAGCTTTAGCTGTTTTATTTTCTTTGAAGTACTGGGTTAAAATGTATAAATATCTGCCATTGTGACTCCAAATTTTTCTTTTTGGCTTATGCTCCTCTGCAGACAATTACTATCTCATCATGATTTCCCCGCCCATCTTTTCCTTCAGCCATCTGCCATCTTTTTCTTGTTTTTCAGTGTTTTGCTAATTATAGTAATTCCTGCTTTAAAAAAAAAAATCATTTCTTTGGTGGTCGCTTTCTTTGATTTGCAGCGGGTCTGAAAAACGCTGCCGGCAACAGGATGACCTGCAGTCCTGTAATTCACGGCAATTGTGAGAATGACAGTGTAGCCTTTTTCTGGGAGGCTGATATCATTGTTCAGTTGTGCTGTGAATGACTTAAGTGCATGGCCCACATTTTACCAGAGATATGACTATAATTTGGAAGGAATGATATGGTGTTGCTGTAATTGGTAACTCACATTTTCCCCTGCTTTGAACACGTGTTTGAAATACCTTTTCTCCCCCCCTTCTCCTTTTTTTTTTAGTTTTTAGAATAATCTGCTGTCGTTATCTTCTGTTGTCACTCACTCTGTTAGCGACTGTGCCAGGATTTGAAGAAAAGGAGACAAAGATCCAATTTGATATGACTCTAATTCCTCCAGCCAAGAACTCTATTGTTTCTTTGAGTCCCTTCTTGGCAGAGTGACAGCAAACTGCGCTCCGGACTAAATCCACTCATGTGTGGTGTCTGGCAGATGGCAGAGAAAAGAAACCGTGCAGAAAAGATTGTCAGTGAACTAAAACAAGTACCTTTGTACTGAAATGAATTTCCCGGCACAAGCCTCACTAGTGAAGACGACTACTGGTAACTGAGAGAACTCCTCTGGAGCTTCTCCATTGTAGCCGAGGCAGTTTTATTTGTATCTTTCTTTCTTTCTTTCTTGTTTCTCTTTCTCGAGCAAATTCTCCATAACACAAGTGTTTATATTATAGTGGTTTCCCTCTCTCAGGCAACAAGTGACAGGTTAAACTAATGAGCTTGGACCTATCAAGTTCTTTTTATATCATATCAAAAGAAAAAGTAAAGGCCAATTTAAAGCTCTGTAGCACATCCCGAGAAAGGTGAACATAATAGTCTTGGCCTTTCATTCACTGAGCAGCAATAACCTTTATGGCCAAAGTAATGAACTGGTTGAGTCCATCTCTTTAATGTGTCTTTGTATTCAGTGGGGCCTCCGCTTTAATCAAAACCTATTTACCCCAAGTCACTCATCCTCTTATCTCCCTCTGCAACCCAATTTCATTCCTTCTCTTTTCTTTCTCTCTGTATCCCCTCTTGGCTTCCTTTTGTTTGGCTGCAACCTTGTCAAAAAATACGTACATGGCACCACAGGCACTCTCTGCAGCGACAGTGTTGTGAAAACGGTTGCCTTGGAAACGCAGCACCAGTGGAATGTGGAAAACCTTTTTTTTTTTCATGTCCTTCATTTTTTTCTATCTTCATCCCCTCTTCAGACCTCTTTCAGTCTTAGGACGCTGTCGAAATTGCCTTTTGGGAGACAGCAAGGATGTGTCCAACAAAGACACACGATTCCGCCCTTTTTTTTTGTTTTGCTTTCTTTTGCCATTTTTGCTCAGTATCCAAATCCAACCCTCACTCCATCCCAAGCCGCCGGGATAGCGCCGCCAAAATAGGTTCTCGCTCTTTCATCTTCTCCATCATCTTCCGTCTTTCTGCGGATTTCACTTTCACAGCAGATAAGGGGGGAGGATTTGTGTACGGATCAGCTTGTTCTACTCATGTTCGAAATTTCACACTGCGCCGCCTGCCATCATGTCTGTACAATGCACGCACACCTCACGCTCGCAGGGCTCTGTAGGATGTTAGCAGACGAGTGACACAAAACACATACTTAGACAATGTTAATCTCCTACCTGCACAGTGCATTTATATGCTAATTCTTTCACAGTGAAAGCACACCTGCTTGACACACTCATTACACACATCCTGTATGGAGGTAGGTAAATACACATGGTCTCTCACAGGTAGCCGTCCTCCTGCTGCTCGTACAGCAGTGTCTCCCACCCTGATAGGGGGGGAGGGGATGGTGCAATGAACCACTGGAGTGGAGCACAAAGTTTCTGGCAGTGGCACAAAGTTTCCCAGCAGGTCACAGCTGGCTGCCTGTCTGCTAGGGAGGGAGTTACATCACACAGAGAGACGACCAGCCTGATCTGCCACTTCAGATCTATCAGCCAGAGAAAGCGCAGGAGGGAAGGAGAGACAGACCAGAGAGAGAGAGAGAAGGAGAGAGAGAGAGCTTTGAAGTACAGCACTCTGTGATTCAGGCTGATGAAACCACGGCTGGACAGACTGAAAGACATCGGCCTTGTGGATAGGCTGCTGTGTCACCATTATATGCGTGTATGTGCGCCTTTTTGTTGCATCTGATAAATAATATATGAGTTATTTAGGGGATGAAGTAGGATTTTTTTTTTTTTTTACTGTTCACTCAGTTAAGTTTTTTTTTCTGTGTGTCTGTCTCACAGTCTGTCAGAGAGTCAGCTCCCCAAAATCCTTTTCAGGACCTTCCAGTAGCACAAAGTCCACTTTAAGAGAGCCTATCAGCAATCTTTGTATGTAACATCTTGCATTTTCCCCTGTCCTCCCTCACTCCCTGCATCACCTGCTCTTCCAGGCGGAGTGGCAAGGAAATAGTGTGTGTGACCCCGGCGGGACAAGCCCCAGGCACCACCCCAGTCATGGTGGACATCAACTCTGCTGAGCTGAGGAACCCAGAGGTCAAGTTCAACTACTCGGACGATCCCACCATCCTCAAGATTGAGCCTGACTGGAGCATCGCCAGGTGAGGACACTATCAGGGTCTTCTCTTGAGCTGACCTGAGTGCAGCTTAGCTAAACCTCTGGCATGAATATGGGGGATTTTCTGACTGCATGATTGATTCATTCCCAATATTACAAACATAGTGTATGTCAACCCTATTAGGTGTTTAACGCTGAATTATTCAGAGGAAAGGTTTGAAAACAGGGCAGTGCTGGCATAAATTGGTGTATTTTTTCAAGTTCTGCTGCACCATATAGTAGATAACTCTATTATTATATAATGTCATGTGACTATTTCATTATCTATAATTCACATCAACACTGTTTGATCTACAATTCTGCTTGATGTGCATCTATAGAACAGATACAAACGCATCTATACATTATTAAATCCCTGGTGGTGGTTGTGGTGTACATTAATGCCCTTTTTTTCAAGGAGCATAGCCAACTAAACTGAAATATGAACTCTGAAAAATGTGATAAATGTATTATTCTGCAAGCATACTAAAAAAATAACTAAACATTCTTCTCCATTTTCACACTGGTTTGCTTTTCAAAGACATATTATTTATTCTGTTTATCTTTATGTTTCAAAAAGTAAATCTTTGAGAGCAGGAACAGCAGTAAAGGAGGCTCCTGAAGCAGTGCACTGCTGCAGTTGATGAGCTGCAGCAGAGATGTATCTGTAAATATTACTTGACTTATTGAAATGAGACTACATAGCCACAGGAAGATTTCCTGTGCAAACACAAGCTGTGTTGTGAAAGGGGGGAAAAAAGAGAAGAAGCTTGGAGCTTCCAAGTGCTAATGGGCTCACTAGCATGACCTAGAAACTCCTCTACTCCTCAGCTCAGAAATGAAGCCAGCACATACTGTACACATAAACACACACTGTTGACTGTCTAATTTACTTCAAAAGTATAGTTCCAGGAACATGTCATTGAGTTTTACAGTATGTTTTTCTGTTGCATGTACTCACAATTCTCATTTATAAGCCTTTATTCAAATAATTGACAGATCACAAAAAAAATAGCCAGGATTTTAGTCCATACGAAAAGTAAAGGCCAAACAAAAAATCTGAATTACTTGCACAAGTTGCATGTCAGAGTCTATCACTGCTCTGCTGCTCAGAGAATCTCTTTAACAGAAACACTGTTCTTCTTCATTTTAACTTTGTCAGCATTAAGTCATTTTCAACAAAACCCTACAACCCTCCCAGCCTTATCAATAAATTAAAAGCCTACTAAGAAAGGAGGAGGGGACATGTATTATTTTTGTATGCCTCTGAGCCAACAACATGGCCAAATGTTTCGGGGTTGTTTTGAGGTTGTCAAAAACGATGCATTTTTTGCATTGCATATGTACATCTGTACGTACATATATAGCGTCTACAAAAGAAACTGGTAAAATCACAGAGTAAAGCAGTTATATGTTAAAATCAGTGTTTCTGCAGCGCTGTCCAGCATTCCCAGAGGTTGTAGACAAGATATTGCAAACTATTGCTTAGTTTGTTGCTCTGATAATTATTTTTTTCTGAGTTTGAACATTGTTGTAAAATTTCAATATAATGTAGGTTCTGGACTTCTCAAAACATAACATTGGTCTAGTCATTTTTAGACATTAGAGGCAGAAAAGTTACAATTTATATCTTTAAAGCAACTGAGAGTACCACCTCTTAGGACAGCCCACATTAGAGTATTCTTTCAGGGATATTGTCTGTTCAGACAGTGTAACAATCCACTTCTGCAGCATCGCAGGGGGTTTTGGGGAAAATGGGAGCCACGTTTAAAACTCTGCAGGGAGAGTCTCTCACAATGCAAAAGAAGTGTGAACAGATGAGAAGTCTCATTTGGAATAGGATGAATAAAATAGTTTAGGCTGGGCAAGGGGAAATGAGAATGAAAGTGTTGGCTCCAGCCTTAGGGGGAAATAACCTCGGCACTCGGCTTGTGTTTGGTATTTCACTCAGCACTCCCAGAGGAGGAGGTGCATGGTTCTCCAGGCCAATCACGCTTTTATTTACCAAGCTATTTTGTCGCCGCGTCCCCTTTGGTGACCCTTTTTGCCGGGGCGATTTCAAACAACGCTGAGCCTCCTCTGTCCAAAACACAAATCTGACACGACTCAGACTTGTTCCCCAGCCTTCAGGAAGAGGTTCTAGGGCTAACAACACTGACACATGGCACTGCAGGGATTGCGTGATACTCCACCTTGTTTACTCAGTGTAATACAGTGTACACAATACACTGTAATAGTGCACACTGTAGAGATTCTTGTCCTCTCACAGAACTACCTCTGTTGAGTGTTGCCATATATTGACATGAAGCTTTGAGCTAGTACATGTCCACAGCTCCATGTTCTGCTGTTCCACCAACAAAGGTGAAACTGTATGTAAATCCCTTCAATTCCTTTGTCTTCTATACACACCATTTACCACATCTGTCGCCCTTCTTTAAGCCTCAAAAGCCATAAGCCCTCTTTCGCCTCTCACTTTGCTGGCGGCTGAATCATTTCCAGAGCCACTTTCATCTCACGGCCTGGGACTGGCCTCACCTCCATCTCACAGATATCGGCTCCATCTAGCCTCAGAAAAACACCACCAACACTGCCACCGGTTGTGGATGTTTTGTCCTTTGTGTCCTGTGTCCAAGTACATTTGCATTATAGATTGCTCTGCCATGGAAGGGATAAAATGTTAAGTTTAGTAGATCTCAAGTGAAGAAAAGCCTTTGTTCAATAAGGGTGATGTATCGTCTATACCTGATGTATGGTGACTTGTTCCAGGTGGAACGCATGACTATATCGTGAACACTGGGTATAATTAATTTTTTTTAAGCCACCAGCGTAAGCAGGATTCAACACACATGCTCCTACATGCTCCTCCCACCCATTCAGGCTACTCTCTCTTTGGAGATAGTGTGTGGAGGGAGGGGTGTGTTTTTGTATTTGCAGAGCTCCACACCGATGCCACCTAGTCACATTTTGAGACCATGCACCAGTGCGATATTATTCATTTGTGAACTGGACAGCTATTAGTTTGTTTGTGGCTCATAAATCCTCACGTTTGACAGGTTAACCTTCTACTTACTGCTAACATCTGACTGTTAACCAGAAGTTTGAAGACAAAGAGACAAAGTGCCTCAGAAAAAAAGGAAAGTTAGTTAGGTTACTTATATTACTTAATTATAATAGTACTTTATATAACTTTATTAAAAGTACTTTATTTATCTTTATTATAACAGCACTTTAACTTTACGATAACACTGCTGTATAAATATATTAAATATATAAATGTAGAAATATAAATAGCTTTATTTTGCTTTATTTTAATAGTAATTATTTAACTTTCTTATAACAATACTTTATTTGAATTGAGCAGTTGGCTTTATAGCAATTCTTTATTTAACTTAATTATAAATGTGCTTTATTTAACTTTATTATGACAGTGCTTAAACTTTATTATAACAGTTGGAACCTAGCAATATACCAGCCAGAGTCTTAACTTTATTATAGCAGTACTTAACTAAATTTTAATTGAACTAAGTTTATTATGATATAACTTTATTTGACAGTCCTCTATTAATGTACTATAAAAGTACTTTAACTTCATTATAACAATACTTTATTTAACTTTATTATAACAGTACTTAATTTAACTAAATTACACCATTGCTTTACTTAACTATATTATACCAGCACTTTACTTACCTTTATTTTGACATTACTTTATTTAACTTTTTTATAACAGTACTTAGTAAAACTTAAGTATGCATGATACAGATGATACAGAATATGCTCTTTTTTGTATTATTGGCTGTATGGAACCTAGCAATATACCAGCCAGAGTATCATATGCTTTTTTTTCATTGGTGCCAGCGATGACTCACAGTGGCACTAGCCTTACCTCACTCCACGTTTTTAGGTTGTATGCTAACTTATTTAGCTGCTGTCAGAACGCCTCACATCAGATAAAGTTCAGCCTCTCGGGCTAAGAGAGGCTGTCGACAGGGCGATGTTGGTGAACAGGACTCTCACCCATATTACCCATGTCTCCGATGGTCAGCGTCACATAGACCTGAATAGGTCACAGGTGTAAAGGTTACTGAACATGTCAGATCACGGACAGCAGTGCAGTTTCCAATTGTATCTTATGCTGAAAAATACCGCAGTACAACTTTAATACACTGAAAATATCTCCCCTGTCTTTCGAGAGGTGCTGGGGAGAGGCCAGAAGCTTTGGCTCTCTGGAGTAATGTTACATATTTGCTTATTCTTCCCTCCAGCCTCCATATTGGTTTAAAGAAGCTTTTAACATTCATGCAAGAGCGTTAGCGTTACTGTCATTACCTGAAAATGGGCTTCCATGAATAAGCAGGCGAAAGGCTACAGCAGGAGCGAGCATTAATGGTAAATTGCCGACTGAAGGGCCCTCTCTGCTCCCACAGAGAACAGATTTATTAACATTTATCTCTACTGATAGGCCTGTTGAATAGTGTATGAACTTGGACCCTGAAAGACAGAAAACTACAGCAAGAGATACATGAATATGTGACACAAGTACACATAGCATTGTTTCTATTTCCTGGCACCAACTGTGTTTATCCTGATTCTCTCGACAATAAGTGGTGTTGTCTCTCTCTTTTCTTTTTCTTTTTTTTTTAGTGGAGGAACCATGTTGACCATTACTGGAACCAATCTGGCCACCATCAAGGAGCCCAAAATGAGAGCCAAGTATGGAGCTGCCAAGTCAGAAAATGTAAGTGGTCAGATCCAGACACCCGCACACAGTTTTTTATTGACAAAACAAAAAAAAGCAGTGACTTGACTTGGCAAGTGAGACAGAGTGAGACCAATATAGACACACAGGTGTCTCTGTCTCTCTCTCTCTCTCTGTCTCCCTGTGTGTGGAAAAAGTGATTTTCAGACGATACACACACTCCTGGGACACAGACACAGACGCACACACCTGACCCACCGGTCAACCAGCCAAGGGCCCATTTTCTGTTTGTTTTTGATGTTGAATTTCCTTTTAGCAGTTTAACCTTTGAAATGTCAACCAGCAATAAAGCGGCTCTGGCAAATCCCCCTCTCTTCACCTAGCACCACGGGGCTTAGCTAACCTTTCTCCCGCTCTTAGCTGAAAGTAAAAATATCCCTTCTTTTTCCTTTGTCCCCCTCTCTTCGTCATTTCATTTTTTATTTTTGCTTGGTTAATGTTTCTGTTGACCTATAAACACAGTTTTGTTCGGTGTCTTTGTGTGAAGGTGTTATGTGACATATAGAGCATAACGTGAGGCTATAACATGCTGTGAAACTCTCAAAAGGTCTCTTTAGCCGTGCTGTGTTATTGTTAACAGCTACTGGCTGACCTCTCCTGTTTCTCTGCGAGTCATTACGGTCTAATTTGTTCTTCAGTGACTGATTTAAGTGTCGAACCCCACAGGGGATTTCCACATGATATCAACACTGATTACAACACTGATGTTATTAAGCAAGCCTCTTCCTCATTATGTCATTAGAGGGACATTTAATCTCTCATATCACATAACCCTGCCCCAGCCTTCCTATGTATGTTTGATTATGTATTAGTTAAAATGATCTTTTGTGTAACCATGTTAAACATTTCTTGGCAATACTGTAAACAATGCAAACAAAGTAGAAAGATTGTTAGACAGGAAAATAAATGATCAAACTCATCTTAACTGTTAATCCTTCGCTCTTCCCTGTCTTCTCTTTCTTTCTTTATGTATTTCCCTCCTCTCTAGAACTGCACGGTTGTCAACAACACAGTGATGGTGTGTTTGGCGCCCTCTGTGGCCGGATCCGATAAAGGCTTCTCAGAGTCTGGCAGCAGCCCTGATGAGATCGGCTTTGTCATGGATGACGTGCGCTCCGTGCTGATTGTAAACGAGACTTTCAGCTACCACCCGGACCCAGTGTTCGAACCCCTGAGCCCATCAGGCATGCTGGAGCTGAAGCCCAGCTCGCCGCTCATACTCAAGGTAAATTGCCTTGTGCTCTTAGCATTGATCTGTTTTGGCCTTGTCTCTACCTGCCTTTGCTTTACATCCATCACATCCTTTCTTTTTTGTTCTTCTCTTGACTTTGCTTCTCTTTTTCTGATGTTGTTTTCAAGTTCCTTTCTCAGGTCTTCTTCCTCCATCTCTACCTCCCACCTCTCTTTGTCATCTTTTCTGTCTTGTTTCTTCCTGTCCTCTTTTTTTGCATCTCCTTTCTCATTTTGTTTGCTTTTTGATATCTGTTCTGTCTCCCTCACCAGGCATGGGAAAAAAAGGGTTTGTGTGACTGAGTGAATGATGTCAGGATGGTGTTTACCGTGGTTTTGCATCAGAGCTTTTTATTGAAGGTTGCTCGGTACAAAGATGTGAAAGTCATGTCTGAAAACACACCAGGAGCACAGGACAAAAGAAGGTTAGCTGAATGCTAGCACTTAGCTGACACACTAGCAGAGCAGTAATAGCAGATAGCCACGTTCCAGTAATGTTGAGTATTGTCAGAGCTGTTAAAAGCTCAATCTCACAAATAGTTATTTTAGAAAATGCTGAGGCGACCTCCCAGTCAGCATCCAAAACAACTGATAAGAGGCTGACAGGCATTTGAAATGATTTGCTGCTAACATTTCTGTGCAGACACTTTACTCCCTCCTTCCTCTTGCTTTGAGAGTTTTTCTTTCAACGCGGCCGTCTTTTTGATGCGACTCAACCTTGAAAGATGTTATTTCTTTGCCTGCTGTCTCCAATGGGGTTTGGAGACCTTTAAGGGAAAAAAAACTTCCAAAACGCCCACTTTAAAATCAGGTGCAAAGGAAAGTAATGTTTATAAAGTGGACCCATGCGTTGCTATGCCACCTGCTCAGATTTTTATCAGATAACTTCTGAAGAGCACCTTCATAGCCATATTTACTCTAAGCCATAGAGGCAGTACGCATTTGAATCCAGAGTGCATTTCTAAAGGCTTTGCCCCACCCACCCACGCTGTCTTTTGTCACTTCACCTCTCCCCTCGAACTTCAAAGCCGTTGCATCGTCAGAGAAAATTATCATGCAATTTCATGGAAAACGAAAGCCTTTTTTCTCTCGGCCAATCAGGGTGGAGTTTATAGAAATGAAGAATCACGCCTTTCTCCCCTGTAACTTTAAATATAATTCTTTAATGAAAAGCTCTGATTGCCCCACCGTGCTCCGGGTAAAGAATCGCAGAAATAAGCAGCACAGAAACAGCATCCTATTAAATAATTGCAGAGAAATTAGACGTTCATCGAGATTTTCCAGCAATTATTTCCTCCCACTCTGCAAAGCGCAGTGGGCTACGATGAGGAGGGGTAGGCAGTCATATCAGAGATGAAGGATGATTTCTGCTGAAATTATTTATTGTACTGTCCAACACCTTTATGCAGCCAACACATTTTTACAATCCTTGGACAGCATTTTTATTTGTGTGAGCCCTTATA
The DNA here is from genome assembly GCF_008729295.1 of Plectropomus leopardus. Lineage (NCBI taxonomy): Eukaryota > Metazoa > Chordata > Actinopteri > Perciformes > Serranidae > Plectropomus > Plectropomus leopardus. Next base: position 13,479,049 of record NC_056464.1, read on the forward strand.
CACCAGATCTGGATCAAACACTTTCATAGCCAACTGGCTAAATTTAGCACAAGTTACATTTTTAACTCAAAAACAATCTCATAGACTTCCTCTTTAGTGAGGAAAAGCAAAATGCGCAGAGGATTCTCATATTTTGGTGCCTGATCAGTCATTTCTCTGCAGTGTTTCCTCCAATGAACAGTGCAGAATAACCGTTGCCATGGCTACCTGCAGTTTTAAAGTACCTTGCACACTGATTAGAGCTGTGACTGAACTGTTGACGGACACCTGCCAGCCAATTAGAAACAGCAGAAATCAAAGTGGGAGTGAATCCTTTTACGTTTATACTCTATGATTATTATTCCATTTGTGTGGCCCACCTTAGACTTAGACCTTGTGTAAGTAACCGAAACATGTGTGTGTCTGTTTCCAGGGCCGTAACCTAATTCCCGCAGCCCCAGGAAACTCTAAGCTGAACTACACGGTGCTGATCGGGGAGACGCCCTGCGTTCTCACCCTGTCAGAGAGCCAGCTGCTGTGTGAATGGCCCAACCTGACTGGAGAACACAAAGTCACTGTGAGTAAAACTTTAATACTTTACTACATTACTGTTGATGAATGTTTCCCCATTGTATAAAGAGTCTTTCTTCATCAACTTAACATCATTCAACAAGAGATGAAAATGAAGTATGCATTATGTTTTGGGGGTGTCTGTCCCATTCTTGTGAAAGCAATATTTCCACCTTGAGTGAATTTCTTCAAAATTGCCAAAACATTCACTTGGACCCAAGGATGAACTGATTCAATTTTGGTGGTCAAAGGTCAAGGTCACTGTGACTTTGTATCATTATTATAAGCACAATTTTGCAAGAGCTCCTTGAAGGAATTTCTTCAAATTTGGCACAAACTTTAATTTGGACTCAAACAGGATTCCTGTGGATCCTTAAACAGTCTTAAAAGGCATTGAATTCATTCATCTAAGAATAAGGCATTTTGCCTTAAAACAATCTTTCAAAAGTCTTAAACAATGCTTGGGACATGGAACGTAGTCTAGTTGGGACATGGAAAGTCTATGAATCCTTTTTTTTTTAAAGATGCATTTTAAAATCTCAAAATAATTGGTAACATGAATCTCCATATATCTCTTATCTATATCATAATGCATGTATATTTTTTCTTTATGTAGTTTGCCAAATGCCTCTCACATTCATTTTAGGCAGACAGGGTAGTGGAACCAACAGAAATCATGTTTTAGGTTACAATTAGCATTTGGGGAAAATTGTCCATAATCCCCGTTTTTTGTTTGTTTTGTTTGGTTATTTTGGTTATGATAAATTTGGTTTTAAATTTGAATTTCATTCAGAATGGCATTAAAAAAGTCTTAAATCTTTTATGCCTTAAGCTGTAGGAAAGCTGGACTCAGAGATAAACTGATTAGATTTTGGTGGTCATGTTCAAGGTCACTGTGACCTCGCATCCTTCAAATTCTCATGAACACAATATCTTTAGAACACCTTGATGGAATTATTTTCAAACTTGGCACAAACGTCCACTTAGAGTCAACAATGAACTGATCAGAGTTTGGTCACTGTGACCTCACAAAGCTTTTTGGGCCAGAACACAACAATGAATATGCTAATTATGACAAAATTTTAAATTAAGTGATGACACTTTATATTTAAAAGGTCAAAGGTCAACTTCTCTGCGACATCGTAATGTTATGTAAAAAACATTTTTTCTAAATGCCATGTCACAGGAAGAGAACTGGAGACATTTGGTCAGATACTGAGTTGCTGACACTAATCTGGGGTGTTCACCTTGAAACTGTACTGATCTTTTGTGCTGACAGGCGCAAGATATGAAGCATCCATGTTTTCACAAATCTGTAAGTTCAACTTGATTGGTGCAGGGATGCGTACAACCACAAGGCGTTAATGCTAGTTCTACTTTGAATACTATTATAATATATAATATTTTGTCATCCCACTTGTTTTTTTTTCCTTGCCACCTCTGGAGCATCTGGCTTTCACATTTCTTTCAACAGCTCAGCCCATATTCTTCTATAGCTCCTGTTCTCAGTGCTTTTTCCGCTGTGCTTTTCATCCCCCCTTTTATGTTGATCTACTTCCTGCCTTTTCATTCATTCATCTAATTCTTTCTTCCCCATCCATCAGACCTAAATCTCTTTAATTACTCTAGATTTCTATTCCCATTCATATAGCGGAACGCACACAAACACACACATCCTGCTTCTTACACCGTTGGCGGTGTTTGCGACTGTATTTATGTCTTAGAGGCTTTTGATCGGTCTCGTTTGGCTGGCGTCCTCCTTGGGATTTCAACAGTATTGATATTCAATAGAGACCAAAAATTGGCTAGTGGGCGTGAGAGGTCTATGTCTATTTTTACCCTGCTTCATTTGGTATTTCATAGACATAAGCCAGTTGAAGAAGGAATAAAAGAAAAAAATAAGACGGGAAGGGGGAAAAACATATCCCAACGTTATTCACGCGTTCTGCAAGCCAGTACTGTTATGATGTGATATGGTTGAGAGTCAGATGGGTGTGTGTGGGGGTATACTTGTTTCACTGGTTTTCAAAGATAGCCCCAGGGCACACATGTTGCCTCCCCCAATTAAGATATAAAGGGTTTTGGGGAGTTCGGTTTTGGCCTGATCTCGGCTCAACTCTACACAGCTAAGTATAAATGCATTGTGGGATTTGATGTTCTCACCTTGCAAAACATTTCATCACTATACTGAATGTATATAGTATTTTAGAATTATTTTCTGTTGTGGCCAGGTGTAGGTCTAAAATTACCATCACATCAGTGGTTTAAAATGTTACTGTATGATTCTCACATCATGCACAGTGCCAATTTTGGTAGCAGCATCTGCTTTATCAACTTTATGTAACAGTAAATGGAAATGTTTTTTATCTTAAGCTTGGAACCCGGTCAAAAACTGCTGGAAACAGACTCATATTTTTTTATGTGATTTCAAGAGAATGTAACTTTTCTGTTGGTGCTCATCCTCTAGGTACGTGTTGGAGGCTTTGAATACTCACCCGGGACGTTGCAGATCTACTCAGACAGCCTGCTCACCTTGCCTGCCATCATCGGCATTGGAGGAGGTGGAGGCTTGCTCCTGCTGGTTATCATTGTTGTGCTAATTGCTTATAAGAGGAAGTCTCGGGATGCCGACCGCACCCTCAAACGCCTGCAGCTGCAGATGGACAATCTGGAGTCCAGGGTGGCCCTTGAGTGCAAGGAAGGTGAGTTCGGACAACATCTGCTATAAGAAGGGTGTGACGCAAAGCTCTCAAACCCTAAACTTTCATAATGCTTGTTTCCTCCTAGTTTCCCTTCATCTTTCTCCCCAAATAACTCCCATGTCCCTGAATAACTTTCTGTAAATCTCTCCCTCGCTGCAGCTTACCTCAAACGCTGCACAACTCCCATTCAGTAGTCTCATCCATTTCTCTTTCAGCTTTTCTCTCCCACTCTCTATTTCTCCCTCCCTCTCACTGCCAACTGTCCCCCTGCTGTTAGGTGGCAGCGGTGTGTGTGTGTGTGTGTGTGTGTGTGTGTGTGTGTGTCTGTGTGCGTGGGTGTTGGTGTGTTTCCAGAGGAGCACTTTGATCTAAGCCAGCCACCAGATGTTGGCTCTCCACCCCAGGAGAGAGCTGCCTGGCTGGCCTCGCTACCATCCACACTGAGGAAGGGAGGGAGAGATGGAGGTTAGATAGATACAGGGGCACAGAGGTGAGAAAGTGAGGGGATGGTACGGGGGGAGGGGTTTGGCAACGACTGAAGCAGGGGGGAGAGACAGTGAGAGGGACTTACACACCAGTACATTAGCATATATTCATTTGGCAGGAAGCAGTGTGGATCCAGCGAGAGCCTACTGATGCTGTTACTGGTTTGTCTGGCAAGAGAGAGAGAGGCAGATGGGGAGAAAGAGAAGGAGAATACTGATAACCGCGATCATTGGAATACATTTTTATTAGAGATCACTTCATTTGTTGCACTGCTTTAGTGAACCTGAAACATCATAATACAAATTTACTGTCGTTAGTAGCTGGGGTGTCTAAAGATGATCTGCAGATCAAGATGTTCGAGGTCCGTGAGCATGTCGGGACTCCCAGGCCCCGACATGTTGAGTCACTTTGTGGCTGGTCACAGGCAACTTTTTTCAGTAGACTGGACTCGGGTCGGACTTGGGCTTATTTAGCTCTCCTTTTGACGTGCCTGTACACTTGCAAAGTACATATAAGCCCCTATATGAAATATTGTTATATTCAGGGTTCCCATGGTCATGGAAAACCTTGAATTGTCATGGAATTTCATAATCACATATTCTAGGCCTGGAAAAGTCATGAATTCAGTAAAAATCATGGAAAGTTTAAGAGAAGTCATGGAATTTTGTTGTGTAATAAAAATTGTTACAGTTTTCTTTCATGGATAACTTTCCATGTTATGTAACATTGATTTTTTGCTCTAATATGCATCAATATATGACTCCTTCTCTCCATCATGTGTGCCAGCTAGCTGAAATTATCTTTTGAATTGCATATTTTTGAAAAGCGTCTTGCAAGTGGGGCAAAAAAAAGGGCTTTGAAAAGTCGCGAAAAACAACACATAGACTCAGAAGTAAGTCATCTCAATTATCACTTATGACCCACTAGAGGTGCGTGGCAGTATATTTTTCTGCAAAGACTGCCCTCCGCCTGGATTTTCTTCTTTTTTCTGTGTTCGGGTTGTTCCAGGGCACAAGGTTCAGGTGACGCCGGGACTTTATAAAAAGGTAGCAGCAAGGTACCAGACTATATGCAGCATGCATCCAAGAGGAGGCTACAAAAAATCGTGGACACAGCACAGAACTAAAAGGAAAACTTTTCACTTATGCTGATGATACTGTTGACAACCAGAAACCGGGAATTCCTGAGCAGTAAGCCTTTAAACATCCCAGTCATTATCTCGAAGGATGACTTTGTGTGTGTGTACTTCACACCACTCCCCGTGACTCTCAAGTCTTCATGTCCTGCTCTTTTGCAACTAAACACAATCAAACACACACACACATACACAAACACAAACCCACACAGCAGGTCAAACAATGATTGGCTGGGGTGTGTGACAGTGAGTCCAGGTGCCCTGACCCTGTCTGTCCCCCACTGTCACCACTGTCTGGGAGACGACAACAGGATGGATGGAAGGAGGGAGGACGGAGCAAGGGATATAAATAAGGCAGACAACTTGTGAGAGGAGAAAGGGAGGGGAGGTGGGCAGGAAGATTAGGAGAGAGGGGAAAAAACAAAAGGGGGAAAGCTGATAGCGGCTAAAGAAAGAATTTGAAAGAGAGAAAGAAGTTGATATGAGGATAGCGGGAGATAAAGAGAGGAAGATAATGCTAGATAAATATTTGGTTGCACGAGAAGATGGGTGGACAAATAAGAGGAGTGAAAAGAAGAGAAGAGCTTAAAATATGTGGGGAAAATAGGGAGGTGGAGTGAACTTTTTTTTTTCCAAGAAAATCCTGGCAAAGAGAGCAGCAAACGAAAATATATGAGACGAGCTATAATACTGGATGTATGGATAAAAACAAAATGGAGAGAATGTCTGAGGCAGGGACTGATTAGAGATGTAGAGAGAGATGGATGGCACGAGTGAGCCAGACAAACAGAAAGATGGAGGGATGTAGCCGAGGAGTGGCGACCGTAGGGGAGAGAGAGGTGACCTCTAAGATGTCACTTTGAAGGGAAGAAAGAGGGAGAAAAAGAGAGATAGGGAGAGAGGGATAGGGTGACACAAGCCATCTGTTAGTCTGGGCTTTGGTTCGTTATTTGTTTGGGTTGTGTATCCATGTGTTGGTGTATTTTGGGTGACACTATAGGGCACACACACTCACACAGTGGAGTTAAAGGAAGCGTGAAGCTGTATATTTTCTCCTCAAGGGAATTCTTGTATTTATAAAATAGAATGAAGGCAGTGCAGTGAAATATATGCACTACTGTATAGGATGTGAGTGAGAGAATGGATTTGATCCCATTTGTTCCCTCTGGATGTGACTTGTGAAGCCACTGGAGTATACAGAACGGGGTCAGAACACACACTCACTGGGAATGGAAAATGTGTAAAAACACTGACACATGCACTCACATTAATCATCTGGGCACTAGGTTATGTGTTCAGCTGTGGGGCAAGACAGGAAAAAGTGTGTGTGTGTGTGTGAGTGCGTCTGCATGTGTGTGTGTTCGTTCAGTACAAGCGTGCAAGGTGGCAGCGTGTAATGTGTGTGTACTCACAGCCTCATGTTCCTGTGTGCAATTCCATCCTGAACGCCCCTCCAGCCACCGAGTACCACAACACTTTCCCTTTCTTTCTCCCTCTACTTCTTCCCTCCATCTTTCTCTCTGCTCTCAGCACAGAGCGATCACATAATGCTGCTTTTCACCGGTTACTCCTCCACACGCCTCCATCTTTTCCTCACTTTCACCTGCGCTGTCTCTAAAACATGAACATGAACAGTCAAAGACGAGATAAAGACTGGCCCTGGAATTGATTTAAACTTTTTGTAGTTGTTTAAAGTTTGATTATCCAGCACTGTGGATGCAGCTTTTCCATTCTTTTGTCTCTTCTGTGCAGTCCCTGATGTTTTTCAAGTCCTTTTCCCACTTTTTTGAAGGAGAATAAAGAATTACTTCAGAACACAACTAAAAAATTTACATTGAAATAAATGCCTCACTCACACTGGCCAGTTGATTACATACAATAGTGTTTCAACCTGCAGTCCTAAATATGCCTATATCCCCCCGAAAAATGCATCTGCAGCACATGAGGGGATGGGTTTTGCATGAATAGAAGCAGTGGTTTGTTTGGGATGAAAGGGTACCTGAGTAAGTTAAAGGGACCCAGTCATTAAGTGTTTATATGGGTGTGTTGTACTGGATCACTGCTGACAGAACGCTAAATGCCAACTTCGAATTATTTTAAGTTGAAGTCATTATCTAGATATCATTGCTGAAGACTATAACTGTAAAAAGCTGTATTTGTCATTCATTTGTGATTCAAGTCTGTATTTATTCTTTACAAATCTATGTCATTTGGAACAAAACTTTCAGTAGGACAACCTTCATGGTATGTTTTCCACTATTTCCTCGTCTTTTGCGCAGCCTTTGCCGAGCTGCAGACGGACATCCACGAACTCACTCAGGAGCTGGATGGAGCAGGAATCCCCTTCCTGGACTACCGCACCTATGCCATGAGAGTCCTCTTCCCTGGGATTGAGGACCATCCTGTGCTCAAGGAGATGGAGGTACGGGTCAGTAGAGAGCGCTCCACTCACATTTACATTTGCTTTTGAACTTATTTTATCTATATTAGGGTTTGATCAGTATAGGGTTTAGAAGGGTAACATTAAACAGAGATATATCACTACACATTAAGACCAAAACAAATTAAACGTTTCTGTTAGAAGGGAGAACTCTGCAATGATGAATAAAATTTATATTAAAAGTTTAAGAGACTGTTGACCAAACATGTTTTGTCTTCTGTGACTCCTTAGTGGAGGGGTGAAGGCAGAAGAGGCTTCAAGCCCAAACTAGTAAAAAAAAGCAGAACTTGTATGAGAGAAACTCTCAGGGCAAGCCCCAGATTGATGTGATGCAGTGAAGGAATAGTTCTTTTTTGTGGCGTGAGCAATATCCGAGCTGTGCTAATTCAATACTTTGTCGCCATGTCAAAACAGTTGATCAAAGTCAGCCTCAGTGCAGATCTCAAAAACAGACAAAAACACTTGCATTAGTAATAAAATCTGAAAAATAAGAGCAGTAGAAACAGTTATCACATTCATGCATTCAAACATACATAATATGATGAAGTCCTAAAGTGCTTTGTGCTGCTACACTAGTTGTAAAGTGCTTGTTGCTTTGTGCTGCTGCCTACAGTACCTACCTAAGATTTGGTCCAAGTGATAGATTGCCTCTTCAGGACCAAGCCTGTTTGAGGCTTCTGAAAAAGCAATGCTCACACGTTCAATAAAACACTCTCTCCTCCACTACTGCTCCTTTCTCAAGAGGGAACACTATCACTCACACGCAGCTGGGCTGTGTGGACACTGTAACGCAGCATGCACACGTACCTCCATCATTCCTCTGTATGCATTACACTCTCACACATACATCACATGGAAATGCACGCCTGCGCACCGCTGACATGCATGTAAGGTGGCGGCTGCAGGGAGCGGAGCCCGGAGACGTGCAGTATCTGCTCGTGCTATCAGCTGTATTTCCAAAGGGATAGTGTAGCGCGACATTGGATTTTCATTTGTATGGCCCAGGCAATCACAGGCCACAGTAGTGCGCTAGCAAGCAGATCAATTTCTTATTACAGCATGAAGCTAGCATTCTCACTTCAAACCTCCCTCAGAGGGGGAGACCTGCCCGTTGCTTTCAGAGAGGAAGAGAGACGGTGGAAAGGGGGCAGTGGGGGTTAGAAGGAGGTAAAGAGGAAGAGAGAGCTGGGAAAAAGGAGGAGAACATTGGGACAATAATGGGTCATAAAACAAGAGTGCAAGCTTTGCTTTATGGTTCCAACTGTAAGCTGATTTTCCCTGTATGTAGATAAATATATTGGGTCTCATTCATGAAATTTTAGTAACTCTGTGAGTAGATTTGCGAAAAAAAACATCAAACCTACACCAGATTCATGAACGCCACGGGAAACTTAGATTTGATCATAGGCGTGTGTGTATGCTCATGACTGCCAATCAATCATAAATTGACAGCTCCTGCTAGTAAGCAATTAGCAAACATCACCGCCCATGAACAGCCATATAAGGAGGTGAAAAATACTATGGATGGGTACATGCTGTCACCTGCGGACATGCCGTAAATAAAGAATGAGAGAGAGAAAGAAAAACTTTTCTGACACTGAGAATGAAATTAGTTGAGTTGAGAAATATGTTTCATTTTCTTCTGTTAGTAAATCATTTTTTAATCATTACTTTTCACTAAACATTCTAGCTAAATGCATCATATTTCTTCTCTTTTTTGATGTTTAAAATGTTTCAAAGGCATCTGCATATTTTGAATATAACAGAGTACAATACAAATTAAAATTGTAATTTCTTACTATGACAAGCAATATTTATCTTCATTCCTTATTTAGACAAGCATAATTAGCAGTCAGAGGCAGGTGTAGATTTTGTTGGTACCTACGAAAAGATCAGAGCCATTAACGCATTGATGAATGCCAGACTACTTGTACATTTTCTTCTGCAAACACTTTACACACAAATTAATTTTGCTCACGTTTCATGAAAGAGACCTATTGTGTGTATTTGCGTGCCCTTACCTAATATTCCTCATTCTCACTCATAATCATGAATCCATTTCTCAACTTTACCTTGCATCCTCCTCTTCATACTGATCTCAACCTCTTTATCCGCCTCTAACTCACTCTTTTCTATATCTCCTGACATCTAATATTCTGCCCTTTTTTCCTTTCCTGTACCTTATTCCTTCTTGCTTTCTCCTTTTTCTCTGTCATCCCTCCTTTTATCTTCCCACTCCACTCTTGAACTCCATTCCCTTGTTTTCTTCCCCTTTTCTCCTTCCATCTATCTGTCCCTCTCATTTTCTCTACCCCATGTCCAACCAACGGGTGCTTTTCCTTCATCCTTTATCCCCTCTCCTCCTCTCCTCAAACTCCTCCCCCATCATCACCTCTCTGCCCTCCTCTCCAGGTCCCCGCCAACGTGGAGAAGGCCCTGACATTGTTCGGCCAGCTGCTGACCAAAAAGCACTTCCTGCTGACCTTCATCCGCACCTTGGAGGCGCAGCGGTCCTTCTCCATGCGAGACCGGGGCAACGTGGCCTCCCTCATCATGACAGCACTGCAGGGGGAGATGGAGTACGCCACGGGCGTCCTCAAACAGCTCCTGTCTGACCTCATCGACAAAAACCTGGAGAGCAAGAACCACCCGAAGCTCTTGCTCAGGAGGTACGGAAACAGGGAGGGACAAAGGCAGTGCACCAAAACATGTCAAACACACACAGATAGTTTCCCCACTGGGGGTTCAAGTTTGAGGTTACGTTTCTATTGTTTATCACTTCTCTCTGGTTTTGGGCGTCCTTGAGAGGAGGCACCCTACTGAAAGTGGGCACTTTGACAATTTATTCTTTAAAAAACAAGAAAGTTTAATTGTTATTGTTCCCTATTTCGTAAGCCCTCCTGTTGTCATGAAAAATGATGCAAAACCAGGCTAATTGTACTCATTATTAGAGTTGGGTCAATTTCCAGTTTTGCTACATGTTTAAAGCAGTTTAATTTGTCCAAACTGGCTGATATTGCATTTGTCATTATGTCACGTTCTGGCAATTTTAAAAGTACCTGAGGGCACAGTGCTGAATGCAACTCAAATTGCATTAGTAATAAGCAATATGACAGTGTGATTATAATATCATGTTTGTAAACTTTCTAATTGAGCAACTAGTGTCCAACTGGCCGTGTTTCCATTTATGGCGAGCCGAGGCATTGGTGTCAAACATGACAGAAATCAAATGACAGCAGAGAGGGGAGAGCAGAGCAAGCCATATCCTTCTCTGTGTGTGTTTACTTTACTTTTTGGAGTGATTAGAGAGAAGAGGCATGGCAGAGTTATCCATTAGAAAGACTACAACTAATATGATAAAACTAACATTTTAGATTTGAAGCCAGTAAAACTTGGCTACAGGTGTGTGTTCTGAACATTCATTAGACACAGTGTTAGTATTTATTCCTGTTGCTCGCTCTGAAAGCACCACAGTGGACAGGGACTGGCTGATTCATGAAGTTGAAATAAGGAATTATTCAGACAAAACCAACTTTTTTTCACAACACAAACCTAAACACAGTGCCAGCTGGCTGGAGGGAGCTGAAAGTTTATGCTTAGATAAATGTCCATCACTAAAAACATGCTAAGCTAATGTTACTTGCTGTTGGTTATATTGTCTGTAATTTCTAGTAAATGTCACAAAACAAAAGGTTTGTTTTCTAATTTAAAAAGTAACTTAACAAACATAGGAAGATAGCTAGTGGGCTACTCACCCACCTTTAAAGTGTTTAAGTCTCCAGCACAGTTGATAGCTGCCTGGTTTGATTACATTAAGAACGAGAGGTGCATATTTATTGGAGTCAGTGTGGACAGAGAGCTCAAATGTTACATGACACTACCTTATAGACATTTCTGTTGGGACATAGTGCCATTATCTTTCAATCAGGGTTGACTGCTGAATTGTGCTGGTAAAATTCAGTAAACTGGTCTGGTCCGGTGTTTGGCTTCATATGAAACCGGTTTGAAAATTTTCAGACAGGCCCAACCCTACTCATGATGGTGCAAAAATAGAAAGAGAAATAAAAATGATAGAAAAGAGAAGATGATGCTCTTTGAGAAAGTCAAGCGATTAGTTTCTTCTCGTACCGCTGAAGTCATGGAGCAGGAAGGCAGGGGACTGGGACTGTAGCTTTTAGAGGCCTATGTGACGTTACCTTGTCTCTATCTCTCAACCTTGTCCCTGTCAGAGAGGATTACACCCCTGAGCACACACACACTCTCCCAATGGAGCCGCAGTCAGACACCACTCTCTCCTCTCTCACACACACACGAAGAAAGGTAGAGAGGGAAAAAAAGTACGAGGAATGGAGGGGATGTAAAGGAGGAGAAGAGGAGGATTTACAAGGGAGGGTGTGAGGTATAGAGAGAATGGATCGGTAAAAGGGAAAAAAAGGGGAAGATGTGCAGCAGTGGAGGGAAATAATGTGAGGTGAAAGAGGAAAAGGCAGTGAGGGAAAGGTGGATGGAGCAGAGGGAGGGAGGGAAATGTTGATTGACAGAAAGAGAGGGCAAAATGTCTAGAGGGAGACTTGGGCTGGAGGCAAATTGATGGAGGGAGAAACATGGGGAGAGAGAGAAGAGGCAGGAAGAATAGAAAAGCTGCAGGAAGGTGCAATATGGTGAGAGAGCAGATAGGCAGAGGGAGGAGGAGAAGGAAAAATGAGCTGCTGCAGACAGTTGGGAAGGAAAAGATACACGTATTTAAGGAAAGACACAATTAGAAAAATGGCCTGTCTCCAAATAAATTGGAATTAGACATTAAATGATAAAAAAAAAAGTTGTGTTTTTTTCCCCCTCTCCTCCTTCTCCTCAGAGAGATATTTAATTAAAAATCTAATCAAATAAATGACTCTCAGCCAGTGTGCCTGTGTGAAGCCTTTTCCAATCCCCTCCTGGGGCGTACGGTCACAACACGCTGTCCCTGCTAACTACACTAGCCTCGGGAGCTGGCGTTAATAAGCTCGGCAATTATTACACATGGTTCACCCTGGTTTGGTCTTTTTCCTGCAATAGATAGACTTTAGAACATTTTTTTTTATTTTTAGAAATGTACACAGAAAAGCAAAGGAGAAAGTCGTAATAATCTGCTCCCATGTGGATAGCCTATGGTGAGATGTCGCTCTTGCATTGGGTGCATTTGGTTTGATTTGCACATTATAAGCTCGGGTTCACTGCGTGTGGCCAGGAAAATCTTTGTAACGAATGCAGTGACGTAGCTACCCCTGAATGAGCCGATGTTACAAGTCGCCCACTATCATGCCCTGACATGCCCAAAAGCATGTTCTGTCCAGGTGTATTCGCCTCCGTCGTCCTCCATTCCTCCGTTCCCTGTTGCCTCATCTTTCATCCGCTATATTTCGCTGACAGCCATGAAAAAAAAAACTGCTCCACATACATCAAACAGCACTCAACAGTCAAACGGAGAGGCTTGCGGAAGCGTAGGAGTTCACGTCTCGTTCCTGCTACAGGCCCTCGTCGGTTTCACTAGCACATTGGCCTAGTTTCCTGTGTTTTCCCTTTATTTCTTTACTATTCCTCAATCATCAAAAACGGATTTTCTGTGCAAAATTGAGAAGAAAATATCCTCCTATGCTGTCATTTCTCAACAGAATATACACCTTTTGCTCCTAATGACAAAAAGATTTACAAGAAGTGTTGGAATGTGGCCCAGTTAGACAACTAAGTAGCCCAGCAGAAGGCTCTCTTGTGCAGCCCCATAGATCGAAGAGAAAATAAATACTGGATAATTAAGCAGTCCTGTTTGTCCCTAATGTGAAACGGAAGGATGGTGGGAAGCGAGGAAGTAAATCTGAGGACGATGACGGAGAGGGAATCTGTTTTTTGGCCCTCCTGCTTTTTCTCCCCACATACCCTTAGTGCTGCTCTCCCTTTCAGCTGTTTAACAAATTAGACGCAATAAGTCCGTTAATTACAATGCTTTTTAATTGCTCTGTTCTCATTCGCCACTTGTTCACGTGTGTCTGCTCGAGAGCGTGCACGTGCGGAGGTTCCCCTCATTACACGGCAGGTTTGTGATTAACGAGAGAAGTTAGTGAATTATACTAATTGCTGTATTTTTAATGAAGACGAGTGGGTTTGCTTGGAGGGGGAAAAATGTGAGAGGGGGGTGCGGGTGTGAAACAATGAAAGAAATGGAGGGGTTTGTTTTGCCAAGTTAATTTGTTTGCATGTGACGGTGGGGGGAGTGGAGGAGAGGATGGAAAAGGGCTCGGTTTGTTTGAAGGCTAAACGCACGTCGACTGATAATGCCGCGTGTTCTCTTTGATGTGCGAGCGTGTCTTAAATGCCTTTTCCCCCCGTGATGAAAGTGTTGGTTTATGCCCAGAGATCATAGCTGGGAGGGGGCCTTGTTTGGGCGTTGAAACAGGAAGGAGCGCTTTGGGATGACTCCAAAACCTTTCAGTGTCTTGTGCAGACATTTATGTGCTTCTTCAAAAAAAAAATTCCAATTTTTGCTTTCTTTCCCCTTCTTGCTCTTCATTCTCATCCTTTGACCGCCACTCTCTACATTTCTTTTTCCATTACTCCCCCCTCAACCTTCACCTTCCTCTCTCTCTCCCCCTCTTCCTTTCATCTCGCTCCCAGGACGGAGTCAGTCGCGGAGAAGATGCTCACCAACTGGTTCACCTTCCTGCTTTACAAGTTCCTCAAGGTAAAATTGTCTGTCACACACACAGACACACACAACTTTTGAAGCTATACTAATGCCGCTGCTGTTTGAGAATAGAAAAATGCCTCAAAAACACACACACCTTCACAGCTGCAGCATTAGATAAGGCAGAGGCAGCGGGCTACCTATCCCTTACCTCTGCCTTTCATGTGGTAAATTCTCCTTTCTCCGAATTGAGGAAGCTGCAGTCTGAAGCGCTGTTCACACACAGCTGGTCATGTTGTGATCGCCGTAGCCTGTCGCAATAACCTGTCCTCTCTTTGTGTCCCTCGCTGGATTCTTTTACAGCCAGGAAAAGTGTGTGTGCGCCTGTGTGCAAGTGTGTTTGTATCCCCCTTCAGAGCTTTGGGGCTTAGCAAAAGAGGAAGGCAGAGATCTTACACAAATGCATTCTCTCATTTCTTCTGTCTGTCTGTCTCTGCTTCTGTATGTGTTCTTTCTCCTTTTGAATCCCCGTCCCTCTGATATGGAATCAGAGAGAATTATTGAGGCTTACACTGTGCTAAATTCTTGTTTCCACACACATTCTCAACATTCAAACATGGCTGCGGCTAATCAGTTAGCAGCGGGGCCTTAAACCCCCGCCAGGACAGACATTCTGGTGGACAGCGGACCAGCCAAGCCCCCGGGGGTCCCAGTTAGCATCTGTGTGCTTGAGTGTGTCCGTTTTGGGCGTGCACGCATGTGTGTGTTTTGGCTCTAAATGCAAGACTTGTTTGCCAGAGTTGGGTTCAGAGACGGGGGAGTGGGTTACTAGGGAAGCTTTTATAACAGCTTTTTTAATGAACCTCAGACAAGACAAAAACAGCAGAGAAAGGACAGGAAAAGGTGGAAGGATGTAGAGAAAACGGCCAGAAGTGTTACGGATGGGTGAGAGGAAGTGTTGGAAATGTGAAAGAGGTTTTAAAATGGAAAACACGAATGAAGAGAGAAAGAGGGGGATATGGAGGGATTGGGGAGGAAAATGAGTACTGAAGCAGAGTCTTGCTGTAGCTAGCAGCAAGGTTACCAACCCAGCTTTTATCTAACCTGTGCAATTCAGCACCTCTTTCTCCTACCTTTTTAGGGGTCATGGAAGAGAAAGGCCTGGAACAATTTCAAGGTTCAGCCAGGTGTGAATAGAGATGGGTAAAGGTCAAGTAGTTTGTTCAAAGGGAGGAAATAGATGAAGCTTTTACTTACCAAAGGGAGCAGGAAAGGAAAAAAAGCTTTTATCCATTCCTCTATTTTAAGAGTTCACTTGTCCTTCTGTGCACCGGCTTGTTTGAGAGAGTGAGGGGTCACGTGGATTTCTGCACCAGAAGATTTGTACTGTTTGTTGCTCCAGGTATAATTGCAGACAACTGGTTTAGGATTCCATATGAAAATGTCATTGTTATTGTATAATTTAGTAAATAAAAGAGATGTATCATGATATTGGAAAAAACACACTGACATCAAGAACCGTACAGCAAAGCTAAATTTACATCAGTCAGGAAGCTTTCATAAATATGGAGCCCCAGCTTTTCCAATCTTAAAGGAGACAGAAGGGCTGAGATGCGGCACAGAGGTGGTTTGTCTGCTGTATGACAGAGAGGACGTCTGCCGCAGTGCTGTGTTTTCTCCATAGGAAGCAAGCAGTGCTAGATTATCCCACAGAGTTCATCTGACAGCTCACCACGCTGACTGACATGTGTTGGTGCGTGAACATGCCCGGCTGAAGGGCAGACGACAGAAACGTCCGATATTTTTCCCTTTGTCTCAAGGCACAAAGTTTCACATTGAAGCTTTAAAGGATGGTTAGAAAATGTGAATTTCTGCTTAAAGAGCTTTAATGAGAGAATGTTTGAGACTATTTTGGAAAGTATTGTCATTTGAATAATGTAAAGCCTTTAAATTGTAAATCTAGGTTGTGACAGCTTGGCCATTATTTCCATTACGTTTTACTCTAACTGATGAGATTTGACAGACAAACATAGAACTTCCAAACCTTTTTGATTTATGGTCCTTTCAAATGTCCTCTTGTGACCCCTTGTCACAGTTTGCATGTCTATGAGTTGCGAATAGTTCAAACTCAAGTGATGACATTTTATATCCAAAAGGGTCAAAAGCCAACTTCACTGTGATGGCATAATGTTCTGCAAAAACACTTTTCTGGCCATTATTAAATGCCAAAACTCAGGAACACAAGTTGAGACATTTGTTTGGGTACTGTAATTGGTCAAACTTACCTTGGGTGTTCTCATTGAAACTGAGCAGATTGTGTAGATGTGCCTTGGGGTTAAGCATCCATATTTTACCAAAAAATAAAACACTTCAAACTGTATATCATGTGAGTTTGGACAGACATTGATGTAAACTGCAACATGACTGGTTAGTGGAGGCATACAACCATGAGGTGATAAATTGTTTATTTACCAGAAATCAAACACAATTTTTCTCATATTGTTAATTATCTCACAGTTCCTCAGATTTATCTTGACATCTTAAGGGTATCTGACCCTCTGGTCTAACTACCCAGTGGAAAGTAAATCCTAAAGTACAGCAGTTCAAGTCGAAACAGTCAGTTAAGATGATATTTGTATTTTTTTTTTACCCTTTTCTCAATCAAATGTATTTTGTTACTCTGGTGGTTTGTGTAAAACCTTATCATCTGACTGCTCCTGTTTCTTGGCGCATATCAATCAATGATGCTGTTGCACAACGCTAAATCAGAAAGATAAAACTACAAAAATAAGACCCAAGTTGTGATTAGCGGAATCATCCTTTAAAGAGGAACCAAGAAGGTGTTCGGGCAGGCGGTGCTTAGTTGGCGGGCCAGCAGAACGAGTGAGTGAGAAAGAGAGCGAGGGGAAGAGAGACAGGGGCCCAACATCCCAGAGCTCGTTGCCTGGTTGACACGTCTCACACACCAAAGTGCTTCTCCAAGCGTTTTTCACCCCTCAGTCGTTAACCTTCTATTAACTCCTCCATCAATTGCCACTCATTCACACTCACACTCCCTCTGAATCCTCTCCTTCTTGCTCACTCACTTACTCACACACACACAAACAGAGATTTACAAAGGGTGTTTTTCCCAAAGAAGAGACACAGGGGAGAGGCTGCGGAGTGTGTGTGTGAGAGAAAAATGGTGTGTGTTGTTCTCTGTCAGTTTTTCTGCGCACTGTTAGCCAACACAGGCCACGGCCTCGTCCTTTACTGCTCTGCCTGCGGTTGCCTTAAAGACGATTACAAGTATAATTGGAGCTGCTCAGCAAAGCTCTGCACTTTTTTGCTGTTGGGTACTTTTTTGTAGGTAAAGTTTTTGCACGCTTGCATTCGTAGTTTGCATTCTAACAAACTGTCTTTCTCTCCTTTTCTTTTCATCTGTCCTCTTCACACCTCTCACTGCTACCCGTCTCCCTCTTCCTGCTTCCTTCTGTTGTTTCCTGTTTGCAGGAGTGTGCTGGTGAGCCTCTCTTCATGCTGTACTGCGCCATGAAGCAGCAAATGGAAAAGGGACCGATAGACTCCATCACGGGAGAAGCCCGCTACTCCCTCAGCGAGGACAAACTCATCAGGCAGCAGATTGACTACAAGACTTTGGTCAGTACACATTAGTGGACCCAACAGTCGGCCAACATATTTAGTGTCAGAGGATAATATAAAACAGATGCACACATACATTTGATAGAGCGCATTAACATGGATTTAATATGTGCCCAGTATTATTGGAAAGCATTAATCAAACAGCAACTATTTTGCAGTTGTTGGCAATCTACAACTAATGTTTTTGACATCAAATAGATCTTTTTATTTTGTTGAAACACACTTTAAATAGTATTAAAGAGCTGCATGTGCACCGTTCTGCAGTTGAATATTGATTCAAGCATGAAGTGTTGGTTTGTAG
This sequence comes from Plectropomus leopardus, assembly GCF_008729295.1. Taxonomy (NCBI): domain Eukaryota; kingdom Metazoa; phylum Chordata; class Actinopteri; order Perciformes; family Serranidae; genus Plectropomus; species Plectropomus leopardus. Next base: position 13,496,962 of record NC_056464.1, read on the forward strand.
GTAAAAAAATCATTGCAGGATCATTAGCCGCACATCGATAGTTAATGCTCCTAGTCTGTGCTGGCTTCCTGGTCTAAATTTGACCTATGACCTCTGACCTCTATAGACACTGCACTGTGTGAACCCAGAAAATGAGAACGCTCCGGAGGTGACGGTGAAGAGTCTGAACTGTGACACAGTGACGCAGGTGAAGGAGAAGCTACTGGACGCTGTGTACAAAGGCACACCGTACTCCCAGAGACCAAAGGCCTCCGATATGGACCTGGGTAAGGAGACGAGAGAACTGCCCACACACACGCTCACACACGCACACACACACACACACACACACACACACACACACACACACACACACACACACACACACACACACACACACACACACACACACACACACACACACACACACACACTCACACACACAGACCAAGTATACACTTGGAGCACAGGTGCACGACTACAGGGGGTAAAGAGGGAATTGTTTCAAGGGCTCTCTGAAGCAGGAGGGGGGCCTCTGGAGTGGAGAACAGATTCTGTATGAAAATAAATTCAAGTGAGGAGCCAAAAGTCATTCAAATGATCCATTATACCTATTTTAATTAATGAATTTATTTATTTATTCAGGCAATGCACTTTGCTCTCTACATCCTCACAGCAACTTCATTTTGTTTGGAGGAGGGAGTTTTTTGATGATGCAAACCGTGTCCCAGTTTTTTCTTTTTATTCTTACATTAAACAAAATTCCTTGATCTCCTTTTATGTGTTTGGCAGAATGGCGGCAGGGTAGGTTGGCTCGCATCATCCTACAGGACGAAGATGTCACCACTAAGATAGACAACGACTGGAAGAGACTCAACACACTGGCTCACTACCAGGTACACTTTGACAAGAAAAATCCCATGATGCCTGGTGTCTCGTTGGAACAATAACTCCTTGTTAATTTGGCTGCACATTATTGTTGATTTTGAATTAATTTAGGAGGAGTAGTAGTTGTAGTAGTATTCATTCATCTTGTATTTTTTACTGCAAAAAAAACATGTCATTTTAGGTGCTTACGTAAAGTAGCAGTTTGGACAATAAACCCTGTTGGAGCTCAGTGAGTGTTTGTGTGGTTGGATTGTAATCTTGCTGCTGGACATTTTGTGCATTGCTAACGGATTTTGATCCTGTTTCAGGTGACAGATGGCTCAGTGATTGCCCTGGTGCCGAAACAGAACTCAGCCTACAACATCTCCAACTCCTCCACATTCACCAAGTCCCTCAGCAGATACGGTACGAGAGAAGGTGTGTGCATGTGTTTTTGTGTGTGTGTACGTCTGTGTGTATAAGTGTGTATGTGTGCCCTCATTTCATAATGTCCAAATGCATTTCTAACAAGATACTAGCAGAAGCAAAATGCCCTTTATTGCTTTCAGATGAATTCTGAGTTAACCTTCAAAAATGATGATGCTTCTAACAGGAAGAATAATCAAACAAACCACTGAAAACTTCAAATATGCTCATACTGTGTCCATGTTATTTTGTTTCTGGCACCATCTCTTACAGCTTGTTTAGCTGAGCTGGGATTCAGTTCAAGAAGTGGTGGACTGCTTCTTGACCTGTTCTTGAAACATTTCTAATTTGTAGACAGAGTGACCTTAAAATGAATTAGAGCTGTGTAATAAAACGATCTTGAGAGGGGATAGTGGAAAAAATGGTGTTCATAATAATGACAAGCTTTGGGCATTTTTACTTGATACAGGTTTTTCAACAGCCAGTCAATCTGCTGCCGTTGTTCTCTTCTCTGCTCTGATTTGCTGCCTGTTTCAGGAGGGCGGGGCAATGCTTTATACACAGGGTGACCTCAGAGCAAAGCACACAGTGGAGGGAATGAAACAGATTTTAGGATATATTTTACTGGAGTTAGTAACAACAATGCTCATAATCCATAAGTGCAACAAAAGGAAGATGAATTCATCAAACACCTGTAGAACAAGCAGAACACAAACTTGCAGAAATGTGGTGGCGTCAGACATTTTCCCTGCAGTAATGTGTTGCCTCTTCTTATTCCACACCTGGAGCTTGTTATGCTGAAGTGCTCAAAGAGAACTCGCATTATCTTGCTAAGATGAGGAGATATTTTGCAAAAAAGGTATTACAAGGTCATTTATATGGTAGTGGTATTGAAATCCTAAGAGTGACAAATTGCAGATTAAGACAGTCTGCAAAATCTGCTGATAGTCAGCACCAAGACAGGAATCACAAGAAATCCTTTCCCATACCTGGAAAGAGACCATCTCAATGACTACAGCATTATTATTCTGTGAAAAGGCAGGCTACCTTGTATAGTTTTGTTAAGGCAGATAAAGCATGTTTGCAAAGTTAAGTTTAAGTTTAAATGTTTTTGGGTGTATTCTTTAAACATAAAATATGTTCAAAACCAAGTTATGTCTGCACAATTAAATGTTTGTTATTCTATTTGAATGTGTTAGGTAACTATGTACTAAAAAAAAAATAACAAATGAACCCTCTGGTTTCTCAAGGCTTCAATTATTATCAATGTGTTTTTCAAATTGGCAGCATTGAGCATTGTCAAATTCTATATTATGATAAACTGATGTTATTGAATTATTTGGATCACATTTTTGGCATATCCCTCAGCCCTATTTGAAATGTACAGTTACCTTAGTTCTGAAATGTTGGTTGTCAAGGCAAATTCACATTTTTGCAACAAAAAAAAGAAAAAAATAGTTCCTTGTCAATTCCTATTATACATCCCACATAGGATGTCATTTATGACAGCTGTCAACAGCACATTTTGACACTGAGTATACTGGCTTGTAGCTTGCCGGCTGTCCAAATCCTGCACTGATAAGTCTTTCATCACTGCTCACTTCTCTATTAATTTCGAACAAATTTGGGAACAGTGCAGCTGTGAGGTCAAATGCACTCAACACAAATGGACTGTCAAGAGGACGAAATGGGCAAGAAAATATATTTGCGTGAAGTTCTGAATAAAAACAACTGAAAGAGGGCATTTTGACAAAAGAACCAGAATTTCTGGAACATGTATGATGGGATGCATTTTTACAACAAATAAATTAGACACAGTCCTGATAAATTCATGCACGTTAATGCTAGGTGTGAAGTCGACCTCTTGTTTCTTTCCTCTTTCTCTTTCTCTTTTATATTTTCTAAATCCTTCTCTGTTGTACTCTAGCTCCGCGCCTGAGCCCTGCCACCGCGACACACATAAATACTCACTAACTCTCCCATCACCCTTACTCAGTACTTCCCTGGTTCACTTTCTCTACTGACATTTTGAACCTCTCAATCCTTTCCTGCTTTGTCACGGAAGTGACAAGCATTCAAACTGAAAGTGTAATGCTCCGTGTCACAAAATAGGGGATCACTGTCCAACAAAGGGAGGGAGGGAGCGGGAGAGAGAGTGACAGACAAATTTATTCTGGAATGAGAGAGTGACATGCAAGTAGAAGGAGCTGTCACCTTTCAGAAATGCTTTTAACTTCACAGAGATTTGGCTCCCTGTAGCTGCTGCAGATTTCTTATTCATGTGCTTTTTCTTATACCTTGGTATCTTAATTTTTAGGCACTTCCCTTTAAGATAGGGCTTAAGACAAAATGAATTATACTGTTACAAACTACAGACTCACACCAAGAAATAGGCTGCTTGATATGTTATCAGATTATATGTGATGTAATAATAGTAATACTGCCCTTGCCTTCTCAACCAGAGGTCACTGGCTCAAACCCACAGCAAGCACTGTGCAAGACACTGACTCTCAGTATAACTTAGATATCGGGGTTAGATTAGAGCGCTCTCTTATTAAGACTCCTCTGTTGTTTTTCGTGTGTTGCCGGCAAACTTTTTGCGCACACTTAAACAAAACCAAAAATTACATGCATGAAAATATTACAAAAAGAGCTTCAGAGCAGCAGTTCTGCACACAACCTTGACCTCCACAGCCGCCCATAAAAGGGAAGAAAGGGGAAAGCTTTCTGGGGCCCAGGCATTAGTGTGGGGGGCCAGGGAGGCCATGAATAATCATGTTCATCCTAAATATAAGCAATTTCTGCAACATTTCATAAACCAAAATATTCACTATTTTATTTTGTCTTAGTTTATCTTTCTCTTTTTTTCTTTAAATAATAATGACAATCATAGATCTTTGACTTTGAGTATGTAGGCTTATGTATAAATTTAGTTAATTATAGTGTTTTTTAAATGAGTGAGGAAGTTGGTTAATTAAAATTCAATGACTTATGGAGAAGTGGTGGGATTAAATACATTTTTACTTCTTCTCACTCCTTTGCAAATATGTAAACCAAGTCATCATGTGTTTGACCATCTCTTTAGCCTTATGTTTTTCGTTGTCTGTCAATACGTCTTTTTGTCTGTATGCTTTTGTATAATAATGTCTCTATTTCCTTTTTTACATGTTGGAAAAAAACATCAGATCAAAATCAAATCAGACCATTATTCATTAAAGCATGACCTGAGAACTGAACTGATCTGAGCTAGGAGAGAAAGCCTATGTGAATGCATTGATATGAGTAATGCAGGTTTGTGGAGGACCCATTCACTGGATCTTTTCACAGGCCCAGCCATTGACCTCTTAACTTCCTGTCTTTATCCAAATTAATATTACAAAACACATGTTCTACTCCACATTTGTGTCTGTCCTTTCTTAATGTTGTTTTTGGTCCATTCGCTCAGCTCTCCTCCATGTCTCCCCTCTTGCCTCCTAACAGAGAGCATGCTGAGGACAGCCAGCAGTCCAGACAGCTTGCGCTCCCGAACACCCATGATCACCCCAGACCTCGAGAGCGGCACCAAACTGTGGCACCTGGTCAAGAATCACGACCACTCAGACCAGAGAGAAGGGGACAGAGGGAGCAAGATGGTTTCTGAGATCTACCTGACCAGACTGCTGGCCACCAAGGTATGGAGAAGCTTTGTATTTGCACACACACACACACACACACACACACACACACATTAAGAAATCAAAAAAAAAAACCCTTTTCACCACATGTACCACATTCCCTGTCATGTAGCCTACTTCCACCACCAGCTCTACCCCTGACCTTTGTTTGGTGGTGGTCTCAAAGCTCATTAACATTTTTCATAACCTTTTGCACAAAGACACACATATGCACAGAATTTAGTGTTTGTGACTTAATTAGGAGGTTGACCTTTGACTATTGAGCTGTTTGGTTGGTGTTACTGGGCCCTCTGTTGGTGGCCTCAGGGCTTTTCAGGCCCAGGCCTTTACTCTGAGATCATTACTCACCAAATTCCTCCATGTCCTTCAGACCACACTGAGGAACGTGTGCTCGGCTTTTTATGCAGCATGTGTCTTCAGATGATGATCTGAAAGGTTATTTGGAGTCAGGCGGTTTGTGATCATTTAGTAGAGAAACATCCCAGAGTACGTTGTTAACACCCACTGGCCAGCTGGGTCAGCTATTTTCATTCAAAAATGTCCGTAAAGCAAGTTGCAGCTGTATCTCGCATCATTTATCTCACATTTGCACATCTCAATATCTTAATATTATTAATAAAAAATTAAAAAGCATGAAAAAAAACATGTTGGGATTAAGAGGCTATGTGGTTGGTAATCCTTCATAATCTAAAATTTGCACAGAAACTTTTTGTTGTTTGGTTTTTGCCTTATTAATTTAAACTGCACTTAAGCACCCACTCAAGAAAGCATTCAAAGCTCTGAACTATGAAACATGAATGCACTTAAGTCCACTGCCAGAGCTCATTTATACTCCCTTTACATATTAAACAGATTGGTCTGACTTGATTAATGTGTATGTCACTGCCCGGGTACCTCTATGCATCCGTATTGATAATATAGATACAGCTAATAGATGAAGATAAAGTTTCACACAACAACAAAAAACAGAAGTTGTAATAATGTTCCCTTTAATGGAGGCACAACATGTGGAGGGAGAATTCTTTTCATCATATTATCAATTTGTTCCATTCCACCATTTTAAAATGTGTTTGTCGTCTTCTTCGGTCGCATCTCACTCAAACTGTGCTACACTGCCCCCATGATCTCCTGTGATACCGCTCTGTTTGTCTGAATCAGGAAGCTTTTAGAAAATATGCACAAATACAGACAAAATGAACACAGAGCACGGACAGAAGGCTCCATCCGTGTCCGTATTCATATCTATGATTGAGCCAAATGAGCCTGAAGCTGACAGCTCTGCTTTTACATTAATTACATTAATTTCTAACAGCAGTCAGGTTTGGTTCAGTTCAGTTTGTTGCACTTTAGAATGGTTGTTTTTGCATTTCCATTGTCAGAAGTTGTGGACTTTTAGGACCAATAGTCCTCCTTTTCTGCACCTCTCTGTTGAGGCACCCAGCACAGTGATGTAATACTAAAAGGTGGAGCTGGACACACTGCAGTCCTGACTGGTCATGAGAGAAACGTCACCCTAGCACAACAAGGACTCAATGCAACCCGCTATTTTTAAATCTTGCGACAGAAACTGTTAACACTTCAGCCTCTTCTATTTTGTTCCAAAAATGTCGTGTGCAACCCCCTCTGTCAGCAATGCAGACATTCCTCTGCATCGCAGGTAAATACTGCCAAAGCTGGACAGAGCAGAGACGCAGCTATTACCAGTCAGTAACCACCCTGCATACTGTCTGCAGTGGAAACACTTGACAGATCTGGGGTTCAGGCACATGTGTGTTCAGGTGGCGTACCAGTTGTAAGGGTACTATAGCAGAGGCGTTTGGTGGAAACACAGCTCTGGTAGAGAGTCCTTAGCTGCATGCTGTCCCCTTTTCCCTTCCTCCCTTCTCCTGTCTGTCTGTACTATCTAATAGTACAGAAAAAAAAAGAAGAAGAATACTCGCGGAATACAAATGGACTCCAGCTGGTTTATCCTAAATCTGCTTGCTCTCCTCAATCAAAACGCACATACGCCCAATCATATACATAAACACATGGCGTGTGAGCAACTGCCTACACATTCTACTAACTGTGCCAGGCTTTTGCTCTCATTTGCAAGTACTAACTATCTGGGTGATTCAGCTCACCCTGGTACTTCCTCTCCCCTGGTTTTTCACTCATTAGCTGTAGATTTCCATTGTTCCAGCTCCAGGTAGGAAAGTGCAAGGTTAGCGACATCAATGCTGCCTCGATTGGGGAATGATTAACATGCAAGCCAGGGGAAGACAATGGGGGGGAACTTGGAGCGCTGCAGTTTATTCTTATTTATTACGGCCCCCACAGCTTTGTGTGTTTAGGAAGCTGATTTGTGGATGTGTGAGCGAGTACAAAACTGCAGATTCAACTTCTGGCTGGTTTAAATAAGGTTTTCTAAAAGGTGGCCTGGATGCTTGAAGATGGAAAATAACACGCTGAACGCTTGTGGGAAATATCAAATAATTTCAACTTCAGAGGAATTTGCGAGGATTCAGACTCTCCAGAGTTGTGTGATGTGGTAAAAAACACTGCAGAACAGCCTTAGGCTGAACTCACATTGGGCCCCATCCTAAATACTGTAAAGAACACTAAGCACTCAGCGCCATCACAAACTCTCAGAAAGTTGGAGTAGTAAAAGCAAAGCACTGTCATTCTGAAACACCTGCTACTGACAGCCATCGCCTCCAGCCAGACCATCAGCAGCAAAGAGGAGGCTGTTGTCTGTTGGTGCTCAACTGTGTGCTGCACCTTTACATTCCTGGTAGTTTTGTAAACATACAGTGGGTTTATTCTGCCCTTCTCTATAAAACTGAGCTATCTGAAGTGATTATAATGACGTGGTCAGACCTCACATAACGCGTTTTGGGACATAGCTCATGAATTCATCTATAAATAACGACAAAATTACACAGAAATGTCTAATGGGACAAAATAATGGAGTGATGACATTTTATATTCAAAAGGTCAAAGGTCAACGTCACTGTGACATCATAACATTATTTAACGTCATTTCTCAGGAATAGATAGGGAGACATTTAGTCAGATACTGATTCGGTGACACTAATTTTGGTGTTCACCTTGAAACTGTGCTGATTGTATAGATCTTTTGTGCTGCCGGGGGTTGAAGATATTTGCTAAACATCCACGTTTTCACAGACTTGTGTGACTTGCTTGTCTGGTGAGTGGATGCATACAATCATGAGGTGGTAATTCTAGTTTTAAGATGGCTTAGCACATTTTAGCACTGGAATTAGGAAGATAAATTAAATCAATGCATCTTCTGTAGCACACAAGAAAAGCTCAAATGGTTTGTGCAAACTAACTAAACAAGTGTTGGTTCTCCTGCTCAGGGTACACTCCAGAAGTTCGTGGATGACTTGTTCGAGACCATCTTCAGCACAGCGCATCGAGGGAGCGCCTTGCCTCTCGCCATCAAGTACATGTTTGACTTCTTGGACGAGCAGGCGGACAAACACTCCATATCAGACTCTGATGTACGGCACACTTGGAAGAGCAACTGGTGAGTTGGTCTGTGTGTGTGCTGTGAAAGGGCAGCATTTGAAGTATTTGGTAGCCAGTTTGTGCCTCATTAGTGTTGTGAAAAACTTGCTGTAGTATGAAAATCTTTTTGACTCTAAGCCAGCTAACTTGAGCAAACACTTAACAGTGGCGGTGCAGCAGGATGCACAGTGTTGTTATTTCTCTTGCCTCAGGTATTTCATCACTCAGATGAGTCCTTTGTTCAGTGTGCATGCATTTATTGCAGTGTTCTCCTCCACCTCACCCCTCTGTTCTCTCAATACTCCCAGTCTTCCTCTGCGGTTCTGGGTGAACGTGATCAAGAACCCCCAGTTTGTCTTCGACATCCATAAGAACAGCATTACAGACGCCTGCTTGTCTGTGGTGGCCCAGACCTTCATGGACTCGTGTTCAACATCTGAGCATAAACTAGGGAAGGACTCGCCTTCAAACAAGCTGCTCTATGCTAAAGACATCCCCAACTATAAGAACTGGGTAGAGAGGTACGTCAGCATATGTTACATTTTTTTTCTTCTTGAAAGCTGTTTTTAAAAAAAATATCAAGATCTAAACATTGTTTTTTTTTCCTCCAGGTACTACTCTGACATCTCCAGGATGCCGGCCATCAGTGACCAGGACATGAGTGCCTACCTGGCAGAGCAGTCCCGCCTGCACGCCAACCAGTTCAACAGCATGTCGGCCCTACACGAGATCTACTCCTACATTGTCAAGTACAAGGATGAGGTGAGATGTAGGCCATTTGTAAGGGCAGTCCAGAGATTTTCATTTCACAGCTGCTCCTCACTTTGTAACCTTGACTGTTATGGAGACGTGTTATTTTTGTCATATGAGGGTTTGTTAGTGTGTTGAGCCCAGAAAAGATTCTAAGAAAATCCAGGTTTATTATAAAAAGACTGATTACAGCTAATCTGAACAGCTAAAGTTTTGACATGATCAGTCCAACTGAAGCACCAAAAGCAAGTACATGAAAAGCACATTATTAGGTGTACTGTGTATTCTCAAATAGTGGTCATTCAGTACCTTTATTTAGCAAAGGCTTTCACTGCTAAATTTTCTGGCCTCCCAGTTAATGCAAACTCAGTCCTTCCTTTGTGTTTACTTGTTGTCCTGAAGTGTTATGTACCATCTTCACAACAGTGATTGTATCAGTACAAAGACTCATGTCATTCTGCTCTCAGCTTTTAACAGAAATACATTTTCATTCATTTCCAGTGATTTTTTTTTCCATTGAAAGTTTTCAAGCCTGCCAGTTATTGGAAATGTAACATAAAAAAAGCTAAAGAACATGCAGTGCATCGACAGCCGTTTAAGGGCACAGAAACACCAAGCGGTCAGTTGGCCGCTGGTCAATGGTTTAGTTTTGGCGGAGTGTCCTGCACCATTGGCCCTAGTTGGCCCTTGTAGGCTTTTTTTTCAGACGACTCAGTATGTTGAATCGGTATCAAGAGATGGCGGAGCCCATTGGTGAGTGTAATTAGTAGTTCAGCTCAGTGTTCAAGAAGAGAAATGGAAGTGAGGAAAGCAAACAAACAGCTGAAGTCAAGAGGGCATGAACTTGAAACAAACTTGTTATATTAAGTAAGACATAGCCATAGCCATTGATCTTTTTACCAGAAACAGTTTGTAATTATTTGTGTTATCGTTCTCTTGTGCTCGGTTAATATCCTTAGCTCTTTCAACATCAGGTTATTTTTTTAATGCACCATCTGTCTAACTAGTGTCTTGAACGCGTTGGTCTTCCTTCCCTCTTAGAATTGCAAATCCAGAGTTATTTCCTCTCATGCTGCTGTTGGTTTGGTGTGTCTGGGTCTTAACATTGATTCGGAAAAAAAAACGTAAAAAAACATAAGTGTGTTAAAAAAATGTGAAAAGTTCATAAAAATATCACTTCAGAGTAGCGAGGTGGTGAGTATGGCTTGACTCCGCCATTATTTGAATACTAGCTTGTATATTTAGAGTATGCATCATTTGTGAAGCAGCCGGATGGCATGTTTGTGTCCTCTCTTTGGGAAGAATGACTCCATGTTGTGAAAGCAAAAGCCAGCACATTGTGACATTGACTGACCTCTTTCCCCGTCTATCTTCAGATCTTGTCGGCTTTGGAGCGGGACGAGCAGGCGAGGAGACAGAGACTGAGGAGCAAGCTGGAGCAGGTCATCGACACAATGGCCCTGAGCAGCTGAGGACCATCCAGCACCTCCATCTCCTCCTTCTCTTCACTCCTCCTCTCCATCCGTCTCTCTCACTCGCTCCTCTCACCCAGACAACAAACAAAACTCCAACCCCCAACAATACGACAGACGAACTGCAAAAGGACTGAAGCAGTATACTGCAACATGGGGGGGTTCGGCAGAGATGGGCGGGCCTGTGTACGCTTACATGTGTATGTGTGTGTTTGTCTGCAGCCCCGTACAGTGAGCAGGCTCATGTCTGTGTGAGAGACTGGGACACCAGACTTTTTTTCACACGTGCATACATGGAGAAACATGTCAACTGACAGCATTTGATTATTGTGGATGTTGGTGTTTGTTGTTTGCTTGATTTTGATTTCAGGAGTTTTGTCGTGATGAAGCAATGGTCAGGAAAGAACATTGGAAGCCTGGAGAGGAACTCCATATATGGCGTCATTAGCAGGATGGACCAATCTGCGATGAGCCAATGGAGAGAGGCTCTCTAGGTCATGTGACTCCAAACTGGTGTCGCAGTTTTAAAGGATGTTAGATTTTTCTTTTCTTTTTTCTTTTTTGTATAGATGTAATCAACTGCCCACTCTCTGATCTCTCGCCACTTGTATTACTGCTGAATTTGCACAATTTACAGAAACGTTACAAAGGAAGACGATATAGATATTATATATAAATACAGCTACGTTTTTAAAGAAAGATTAGGGAGGAAAACATTTCTGTTGTTTTTCATTTTTCTTTTTAAACCAACAGACAATTAAAATAACAACAATGAAACATGATTTGATATTTCAAAGTACAAAAGAAAAAAACGAACGTAGACATGAAAAAAAAAACAACGAAAAAGAAACAAAAAAGTCGTACTGTGCCATGTTTTCTTTGAATGTTGTTTAGTGCAGACATTTTGTTAGATGGAATGTGCTACCGTATGATTTTAAATATGAACATGCCTCGTGACTGAAAAGAATTGTTTGAGTGATGACCCATCACAAGATCCTCGTTGAAAATGACGGGGAAGCAAGGCGACGCGTCGTCGTCTCGAGGACAGTTCATGGTGTCATGGTGATAACATGAAGTTGCTGTTGTTTCTAATTCAATCAGTGCAATCGTTTGGTTTCAGAAAACCAAATATATACTCAAAGGATTGTTGCTTTATCATGGCCACGTTAGTATCCGGTGCCACACCTGGTTCTGCTCTCCACGGGTCAAGAGGTGACAGTTGGGTGATCATGTTACAGTAACTGAACAATGAAGTAGCTACATTGCACTACCTGGAAGATTTCCGTTTGCCCCGATGCCACATAGACACCATATCTAACCGTTAGGATTCCACGGGAGCTGAGTTTGTGTTACCTCTCCTTGAAGGGTCATCCATTTTCCAACACAGTGCTGTTAGAGTCTCTCAGACGCTGTTTACGTCTTTGCAGGAGCAACAATGAGGTCAGGTAGAGCTTAGCCGAGCCCCTCGGTAGAGAAACAAAGTGGGAAAAGCTGTTTTCAGCCTGAAGCCACTTTTTTTCATTTTCTCAATGTTAATACCCAAATCGAGGGACAAGGAAAAGATATACTGAGTGTTTCTCTCCACCTCTAACCTATCTATTTGAGACTGGGGTTTTAGCTTTTTATCCATGGGGGGGGGGGGGGTATAGACAGATACAGAGGTGAGACACCTCTGCTCATTAGCTACACAAGGCTGAGTAATCCTCCCCTTAGCCTGCAGCTCTTGTTTCAAAACTAGCCTATTGCCATGTGTGGCTTAAGCTTTTTTTTTATTACTGCTCTCTTAAGAGGATTTCTTTGTTTCTCTTTTTTTGAAGTCTTGAAGTCAGGGTTTTTGACTTTGTTGTGAGAAATAATGTTTTCCGATTTTTTTTTCTGCTTGCCGAAAAACCAAACTGTGGTCTGTATAATGTTTTTTGTTGATGTTTTCGTTTGTAAATTGTATACTTTTTTCATGATGAACAAAAAGCTGTTTGCCATTTTTTGTAATCAGGTTGTTTTTTTTTGTTTGTTTTTATTTTCAACATGTAAATTGTACAATTAACGGTACACAGAAGACAAAATTCTCTTCGGTTCGCCTGAAGGTGAAGTACTTGACCGAACTCGAGGTTTTATTTTCCTGATCTCAAGGATCAAAATGAAATTGTTGCATCAGATGAGCATCTGTGTCTTTGTGATGGAAATGTGACTTGCTGCTTTAACTCTTGTACCTTGTTTTTCTATCAAACATTAGGGCTGTCATTTTATGCTGATCATAAATGCTGTCGCTATTCATTTTTACGCCATGTTCCTTAAAAAAAATCTCTCACATCCAGAAATAGTGAGCACACCTCCCAAATTAATGTCAACCCAGCGTTTTGTTTATATGTCTGAGATGTGACATTGCTTTCTTCAGCTGCATACATATGAGCCTACTTCAACTGGACACCTGGACTTGATAGTTCACTCTGTACCTGCCAAAAACAATCTTAAGGGACCACTCTGCCCGTGTTAGGATAGAAATTTCTCTTTTTCATCTGAAGCTAATCTGAAGAAAATACTGCAAAAACCTCCACCAAAATATACTTAGTCTACATACAAAACATGTTTTTTCCCTTTTTCAGTATACAGCTGAGTTTTTGCTGCATTTGTACATTTTGGTGCTCTTACTGTAGATCTCATGGCAAGGCAAATAGATGACTGCTGAGGCCAGAGCTCAGCGGTGCTGTTAACAGCAGTTCTTTGAATGATCAGTATGAGCACAATGTACAGTGGGGACAAATCCACTCGCTCCTTGCAAAAGCACACAGACGAAAACCAACTGAGGCTGCTCTGCCCAGTTGGTGATCTGTCAGGGTTGTTTTGGATTTTTTTCAAGACACTTAAACATTCTCAATGCATTCTCAGGTTCATGCTCCATTTGTGTCGTATTCTGGTTGATTGAATGAGTGCTGAGGGAGGTCAGTTTATCGTTTGCATGGCTGCTTGCCTTCTAGATTGACCTGCATTGAGAGAAGTCTGGTTGCATCTTTAGAGAAACTTTATCCTTCATTTTGCACCGTTTCGTGTGATAAGTGACTCGTATTGATTGTTGTGAAGGTGGTATACAGCATGTCTGTTGTCTAAGAGTGCTTGGTGTCATCACAAGGAAGCGAACATCAGCCGACAACATGCCGAAGGCAGTTTGACAGAGCTGCTGTTTTTCTGTCAAATCCGAACAAATGAATAAGTTTACTGCCCTGACTTTCAGTGTGAGCAGAGTCAGCACATAGTCTTGTATCTCATGTTTAATTTTCAGCTCTTTAGACATGCTTAGTCACACTTTTGCCTTCCCAAAAAAATACATAGTTGAATCAAATGCAAGCCCTGGCACCATTCTGTTTTCTTTTTTTCCCCCCCTGCTTTATTCTCATTCTGTAAAATTCGGTAGTTGTCCTTTTTTTTTTCTTAATGAAAGTTACATAGAATCCAAGGAAACGCAAAGCAAATGAATTTTAGACAGAGCTGGCAAAGGAATTTTAATAATACAATAACTCTGTTACATTTTTAGAGTTTCAGACTTGAAGCGACTGTCACAAGTTTGCAGGTTAACATTCATTGTGTAAATATTCTGTTATTTCCTATTTTGCAGATTTACTACTTGTAAATAAACACGCATCAAGGAGAGATTAAACATTTTTTGCTAAATAATGTGGCTTGTGATTTCTATTTAATGACTTATGCCGTTTATTGACGCATTAAGAAAGCAGCATTCATGCAGGTTTGTTGGCATATGTTCCCATTTAAAAAATTTACAGTAATATACATTGATATGTCCTACTGTAGCATGGGGTTTATGATTCCTCAAACCCTCTTGATGTGTCCCAGACTACATTGATTCCTAATATGTGTATGTTTGTTACTTTCTGTACCTGCAACTATCCATTTTCTCAGATTGTCCATTCAGATGTGAAGCCGTGAAGAGATTCTCATCCTACGTGACCAAGGAAAGGGTAATTATGTGTGTAAGGTTTCTGTAGTCTCATTTAGCCACTTGTTAGCATCCACCTTTTTTAAGACACTTAAAAGCTTCAAAATTCACAAGTGGACTATACCGATGTATCTTATGTAGAAGATCAAGATATTCTCCTGAAATTCTCCTGAGCTTGTAAACCCAGTGACTGTGAGACAAAGGAACCGGAAGTGCAAAAATGCCTTATTCTTATTTTAACTTATTCCCAATTTTTAGGACTCTGCAGCACTCTTGGTCTTTTGCATGCATCACTCAAAGCTCAGTAAAATTGATCTTGATGCTTTGACTTTACCCCCACGAGCTAATCCACTGGTGGTGGCAATTCTATTGAAATAAAGTTATTTTACTGTCATATCTGTTGTTTGAAACATTGTTGTGACCTGACCCTAACCCTGCAAGACTGTGAAGCTACTTACTGTGTAGTGAAGCACTTAACAGGGAAGATTACCTTTTTTTTCAGGTTTCATTTTAATTAAAACTTAGTTTAAGTATGACTGGGTACCTGAATATATTTTTTGCACTGAGTGAAATGTTACCAAAACACCAAGTATCGAGAATTGTATAGTATCAAGAGTTGGAATTGAATGTATGCCCAGATTCATACACTACTTATTCTTTAATCAGACAGTGTCTGCTTTAACCCTTTGAAAAAATGACCCAAAAATTATCAGGAAATTAATAAAAAGTATTTAAAAAATTATGTGAAAATGAAAGATTAAAAAAAGTGTTTGTTTTTTTTAAACGTGGAAGTAACCTGGAAAAAGCAATATTCAAGATATTGCAATAATTCTGTAACATAATTTTAAATATGTAATTCTTCTTATTATGAATATATTTTTTTCTCTTGTTCTGTGCTAGACATTTTCCCTAGTTAGAAAAAAAAATCTAAATCATGTTATTTTTTAGAATTTGTGGAATAATTCTCACCGAATTGGTCATTTCCTTTTCCCCCATGTTTTTAAAAGAAATCAAACCAATTTGCTCAGGGTTTAATGTTTAAATACTTGTGAAAGGTGTCATAAAGCAGCTCAAGAAAAGTGACGTCACTCCAGGTGTCAAAGGGTTAACTAACAATCAACAATCATTTTGATTGGATTTTGATTCATTTAAAAAAATGAAATAGAGAAATGGTTACACAAAAGCAGACAGACAAAAAAAGTAATATAATAACAAATAATATTTACAATGAAAAACATATAGCAAAATAAATGGCCAAACACACGATGACTTGGTTTACATATTCAAAAAGGAGAGAGAAGAAGTAAAAACTAATTTAATCCCAACCCTTCTCCGTAAGTCATGAATTTTAATTTACACTAGCAGACTTATTAAATCATTTTATTAAGGCAAAGCTCCCTTATGACTGCCTGTTTATTGGCATTTTAACATTTGAAAATTTTTTGTAACCCTTAATTTGAGGCACTGGGAAAAGTTTGGCATTGGTACAGTAAACTCATCTGCACCAGCACTGAAATCTTGCTATCGATACTCTGCCCACATTAGCCTCTTAATAGGCTGTGTCATTTAATATCAGAGGATTAAGATTCAAAATGTTCACAGTCAGGGGAGAAACCTTCTTGTCAGCCCGCAGCATGATAGCTTCCCTCCTCTGTCTCCCTGCCTTTCATAACATGACCAGCATCATTAATCATTCTTATGGGAGTTTACTTGAGTGGCTGGTGGAGGTTTGTTCTCTGGAGGTGTTAATACGAACATGTTTACCCCCTAACCATACATCACACTTCCATTGCCCTCAGCTTACATGGCCACTTAGGTGGAAGAGTGGCTCTGAGTGTATAATACAGCAGAGCGTCAGCCGGCTCAGAAAGGCTAGGCCAGTGATTTTCAGGGCATGTATTGTTGCTGAACAAGAAGGCACGGAGCAACAGAGAGAGATCCAGAAGAAAGCATATGGGAATAAGCCAAAACCACCTTGTCCTTTTCCCATGGCCTGCCTTAAAACGTCAGCACTTCCCTCTCTCCCTCCCCCCAAGCGAATTCAATGAGCCCAGATAGACAGAAAATGTTATCGTTCGCACCATGTGTAACCAGCCGGGCTAATTCAATTAAAATTCCATCCAAGGAGGAACGCTGAAATTGCGTAATGGTCGTGGGAGCACTGAATCTCGTAATGATCCTGTCAAGAGGCAAATGATCTTGCAGCGCGAACATTATGATAAATTCCTTGCAAAGCACAAGATGCTCGTTTCTTCACCCCCACTCCTCCCTCCCTCCTCCACCTCTCCTTGCATGCAAAATTCTGTTGCCATAGTTAATAAAGCCATGATCTGTATTTGCCCCCCCTCCCCTCCCCTTTCCTCTTTAATCTCGTTTAGTTACAATTGAAGAGGGCTCTGTGTTTTATCACACGCTGAACCCAGTGAAATTGGAATTCTATTTTAGCTGAGGAGTCTTTTGGTATCTGTCAATGTGTGTTGCATCAAGAGCATGGCAGAACCAGGGCGCCATAAGTGGCACTGGTATCTATAGGGCCCCTAAATCCGGTGAGCGGCTCAGTTCCTCCTGGCGAGGCGAAGGTGACAGCCGTGACTGGTTGGGGGATGCTACAAGATGGATTACTGTCACCGTTCTGAACTTTTGATGCACGGGAAAAGCTGTGTGTGAGTTTGAAGGAGAGGAGTGGGTGTTGAGTACAGGTGCTGCCAACCTTCAGCCCACCTCAGACATACACAGTCACTCCACACAAAGCTCCTCAAGGCAGCAAGTCTGCAGCACAGTGATTATTTTGTGATGTGATGTGTTCGGTTATCTGTAAAAGCTGCCACTTTGCTATGGATCCAGAAGCCAGCTGACAACTTATAACCAGAGCGATGAAGTTAAAGCTGCTTTAATCAATATAATCAATATATTTATATTAACTATGGTTCAAATGACAATGTGTAATGTGAAAGGTGTTTTTGCAGCAAAGAATATACACAGAATTATCACCCAACTCTTCAGTTCCCACACTTTATAGAGCTTTTTTATTTTCTGTAGCATATTATTAAAGCCCCCAACTTTAGGCTTACTGTTGCTTTACTGTCATTTTGGGATGCAACAGGTAGCTTCTCTTAGCAAAGGGCATTGATAGTTTTCATTGTCCACTACCTGCACAGCATCAAACTGCAGACAAACAAAGACCAATTTCCCACCCAAATTAGCATGTGCAAACTGCTGCAGCAGACAAGTCTGCCTTTCTGTTCAGTGTGTGTGTTTTTGTGTGTGTGTCTGAGGTCTTTGAAAATGTTTCAGTGGTTTCTTCTCTTTATACATCTCTTACCTATTCAGTCCATCTTTCAAACTTGTGGTAGACTGACTCTGAATAATGTTTTAGCGCTGCTTAGGAAGAGACGGGCAGTAATTAGTGGCGGCATGTCATTACATCTCACCAGACAAGGAGCCCAAATTACCGCATTCACTCGGGTGTTGTGTTCCCATCAATGTGGATTGGAGCCAGAGGTGATAAAAACCCGTGTCTACCTCAGAGTCATTTGACCTGGGTACACAGGCGACGGCAGGGTAGGGCTTGGTTGGGCTACAGCCCTACCAGAAATTGCCATAGCCCCACCTTAGCCCTACCTCTGAACAACCAAGAAAAGTGCCATATCAGCTCCTTTAATTTTCTTATGTTTGCCTGTACACTGTGCTCTCCTCCTGACAAGGCCCAACAGCGCCTCCGCATCCTAACAGAGTAATGCAACGTCATGTGGTGATGGCGACAGCTTCACATATTAAACTGATCTGAGTTCAGCAGTAGAATTGCCCCTCTTTCCTTAAATGTCCTGGTTGGTAATCAACGCAAGGTAATCACTGACTTGAGATTAGTGGGAAAGCTCGGACACGTCACTGACATCACTCGCATGCAGCCGCGTCTTTACCCATGTTCCCCCGAAACATTTACCACTCGGGTTGCGTGTGAAAAAGGAGTCAGTGCAATCATCCTACAATAATCATCTCAACTGGCGTATTAGGCTATTGCTGCTTGTTGTGAGTATGTATGGTATATTGCAGTATTACTTCAATGTCAACATTCATATTGAAATGTTGACATTGATTTGAGCCCCACCAGTGTATGGATTAGCCCCACCTTTATATAGCCACTGCCTGGTTATGAATGCTGATTGTGAGCATTGCCATTGCATTAGAAAGCCAGATATAAGTGGATGTACTGTTTGCAAGTTTTTTGTGTAGTGGGAATGAGGCTTAAGTGACCAACTAACTGGTGAACTTAGTACTTAGAACTTAGTTTAGTTGAAGTAGTTTAAAGGACAGGTTAATTTTGTTGTAGTCTTAACTCTGATAATACAAAATTTCCATTTCATATCTACATTGAGAGAGTTATTGGTGTCTGTAATGGCCATAAAAGTAATACCCTCCAAACAAAGCTACATTGCAGAAGACAGGAGACAAAATCTATTGTCCCTTTTTTCATGCACAAATTAACTCTAAAGTTCAGCTGAAGCTAAATTGAGGCTGTTAGGTGTACATTTTGCACTTACATAAATTTTGGACTGCACGTAGATGATTCACATAGACAGTAGGGCATATGACAAAATTTACATCACATAGACATAAATCTTGCTTCAGAAGCACTCATTTGATATGGCTTACTTTAATTTCTGATGTCTTTCCCAACTTCAGCTGAACTTTAGATTTTTGGATTTTGTCCTCAGTGTACATCTTCCAGAGAAGACATGCTTCAGGGATCATTACAGGGAAGAGGAATCAATACAGCAACTATTAACTCATTCAACATACATAGTTGTAATTATTGTATTAAAAAAGAACCTGCTCCAAACTTTTTGTTTTTCTCACCAATTTGGGCGCCATCAGATTAGCAACCAAACATGATTTATTATTGCTTATTCAAATAAAGCTGCACATAATTATAATGAATTAATTTCTTGCCTGATTAGTGCTTGTCCTCAGGGTTACTGGTAGAAATAACAAACAATTCAGTTGTTTGGTGGAGTATCTGAGGTCTCTGTAAGTTTGAATATAACCCGTAAGTACAATAGTTATAAATTAGAAAAGGCAGTCATCACTGCTACGACACTTGCAGACTTTTAGACAGCTAAATCAAAATGACTTACACGTAAGAAATTGTATATACGTTATTATTTTAATGTGTCACTCATGTTTTATAATGCCTTAACCCCATTAGAAATCTATGATGAAAGGCAAAAACCCACAGATTCACGCCTTCAACAGGACAGCTCAGGTAGGCTGACAATCACAGCTACGTCTCTCAAATAAGGCCTCAATTTGCACATAGTCACATAGTTTGATGTACTAGTACCTGCACAGTTCCTTGCATGGCCACCAGCCTCCTACAGGCTCCACAGTACCTCATTTATTCCCTGCATTAATACTTAGCAAATTTTCCACAGTTCAATTAAACACTTGAAATGTTCTTTACAAAATCAAGGCAATTTCTCTGAGCCAGTGAGTGCATTTTAAGGGCATCTTTTACCACGTCTGTGCGTCTGAGGTGAAGTGAAAGTTCACTGGTTGATGTTCCTCTGTTCTGACTGGCTTGTTAATTTCTCCACAGGTAGAAACCATTACAGACAGCATCTCCCCATCAGGGCCAGAGAAAATCCATTCCCTGCTCCACTGACCTAAAGCTTCCTGATGGCTGATTAATACACATGGGTTGACAATCTATATGGAGCATTGCAGAGCTTTGAAAGAGGTTGTCTATAGTATCTTCTGGACCTAATCTGCCGAACACAACCCAGCCACTCATGACTGATGGTTTCTGAGGATGATGGTCTGTTTTCTTATTTGATATGTTTCCCCCTTGAGCCAAAGTCAAATCGATGATGGGCTGAACTTGACTTCCAGGTGTCACCTTTGTTCACCTTTGAGCTTTCCTACCTCCCCAGGTGCACACACACAAACATGCATGGCTCCCCGAGGAGACCCCCTGCTGTGAATGGGAAGAGGTGGTCTGTCGGATTCGCCTGTCTTCCCTGCAAGGTGATGGGTCACATCCCACAGGATCCTGAGGAGTCTGTCCGATTAGCCCATCCACCCCTCACACCTCCACTCAAGGATGGAGAGATGACATGAGTTTGTGTGTGTGTGTGTGTGTGTGTGTGTGTGGGCGTCTTTATGCTTGTGCAGAAATGCTTTCACATGCATGCATTTTATTATAAGCTCTGTGTGTGTGCACACACATGGATGGTTTGTGTGCAGTCTGGAGGTCAGAGAGGTCAATTTCAGACTTCCCACACAAGACTTTGTCAGTCAATTTAATCATAGCTCAACCAGCTGAGGGTCCACACCAGATTAATAAAAAGCTTAAGAATTGTTGCTTATGGCTGCAGTCCACATTGGCTCCTTCTCTTTCTCTCGCCGTCATACACACACATGCAAACAAACCCACAAACACACAATACAGCACCCTTTGATCTTCAAATGTGTGTCTTTGGCTGCAATTTTTTTTCCCTGTGTCTTGCAGCTTCAGTGAACCGAACTTGAAAGCTGCTGCTTTTCCCTTGGAGAGAAGAATGAATCTCTTTAGGTCTATTGTGGCATTAAGCTTTGAGGGGGCACAACAAAGAAGTCAAATAGATATGTACACATTTTTCAGTTGCTTATTTTTCTCCAATTATTTGAATGGCTCTTGAAAGAGCAGCTCCTCAGACAATAAGTAGAATAATTTTCTCCGTTATTTCTCGGCTTGGTAATTAGCTACGATGCGAAGCAGTCAAAAAAAGATAAAATTGCATTGCATGTTCTTTAAAGATAACAAAGCAGAACAGATGAAATGAATAGAGTATGTTTACATTTTGTTTCTTATTCAGAGGCGCGCATATGTGAATCGGCTTAAAACTTACATTAAATGTTATGATAAATTATTAGTGCTGATTAGACATATCAGACAACGCCAGGCGCTTCTTAAATCCCTCAAAGATTCAGCCTAAGCTTTGCCCTTTAACCCTTGCATTCAGCTCGTCTGTAAGCCTTTCATGTGTGATCAACAGAGTAGTTCTAAACATGCTACTTTTCACTCCGCCTCAACACAACCGCCATCCTCCCGTGCATTCACCGCCATCACTTTGATGTCAGAGGGACGCGGTGTGTCTTAACGACCCGGTGCTCATGAATTAATTAATCACTTCTTGGGAATGTCTCAAACACAGCAGCTTGTGATCAAGTGCATTGTGGGATTGAGATAAGGCACGGACATTGCCTGGCAATGGAACTGACACAAGGACCCTTAATTAGCTCAATTAATTTACCATGGGGATAAGGCCATGGTGGAGGCGTATGTGTGTGCGTGTGTGCGTGGGTGTATGCATAACAGAGTTGACGGCTACCTGGAGATTGAGGTTTAACTGCTGGTACAGTTCTTCGCCGCGGTTGTTGCAGGAAGATAAGAGAAAGGGTTCATAAATGTATGTTGGTGCTGCTCAGGGAGGCTGTGGATCTCATGGCATCACTTCATGCTGTATTACCTACAGCAAAGGATATGTGTTAGTGACCTTTAGGTTTCATAACTGCAGATGCCACATGGGACAATGTCATCATCATTATAAACCTCAACCCCCACATGTGAGAACTTATTGCTGTGTGTCTCACTCATAAACCACAGCTTGGTGTCTGTGCCCTCTGGTCTGTGAATGTAGTGGTTCCCTGCGGTCTCTTGTGTGTGTTTGGGTCATATAAACATTTGACATTTGCTAGTGCACTGATACCCGTGGCTTTATAGGAATTGTTGGGAAATACATGTATTCCCTTCTTTGCTGACTGTTAGATGAGAAGATAAATACTACAGTACTCTCATGTCTGTCCATTCAGTAAACCTGGAAGCAGTGCGACAGCAAGCATGGCTCTGTCAGAGTTTACCATAAAAACCAAAACCTGACAGTTGTTACAGTTTTGTTTGTGTACACAATGAAGAAGATGGTGGTAAGCAAATCATTTAAAGCTTCCTGTACTCTTTGGTAGTTTTTATTCTTAACCATGGGTGGAAATCACAGGGGATAGGATCTCACAAATTGTGTGAGTTGTGTGAGTTGTGACTGTATAAAAATAATTGACATCACCCATTGGTTTGCGTACTTCTGTTTTGAAACATTGAGTTTGGAATTTTGGTTGCTGCCATCTTGGAATTTTGGAGGTAGAAATAACCATAGGAGGAGGGGTGCATCTAACTCATAGGTTGTGGCGATAACCTCACACAGTGTCACCACACAGTAAAGCCTGGACTTCACTGTCGGTTCATTTGCCTTTTTTTCTTCCATTTTTACATAACGAGCTGTTGTTGGTGTTTTGTGTTTTCTGTTTAAACAGCTAAAAGTTTCTTAAAAATGTCTGTTGTTGGTGATGCCTCGGCTATGTTGGACCAGTCCATGTACAGTTATGACGCCTGGACTGATCACCAGACACTGATGTCATGGTTCCTCTTGTTCTGGGAGAGAACCTACTCTGAGAAAAGGAGCATTCTTGCACCGTGGACACAATGAAAAATCGTGGTTTCTTTGTGTCCCATTGATGATTTGCTCTTGAGAATGTGTTCTGTTTATTACCCCTGAAACAAATGAAATATCCACCCTTGTTCAAAGCTACACTAAGCTTATTGCTTCCGGGCTCAGATAGCCCACTGACAGCACATGAAGCGATTAAACAGAAAAATGCAAAACTGTAACCAACCAAACCCTGTCAGTAATCTAAGATTTCTTTAGCAGCATTTTAATTATTAGCTGCACTCTTAGTGGATGGGGAGGTCTGTCTAAATTGATCTGGTTCTCATCCAGGCTGCTGCTTATTCTAGTCTGTAAACTGCTGCTTGAATTACTGCGTGATATGAAAATTCTGCTGCTTCTGCTCATCCAGCAGCCAGCCCAGCTGCCAAATGTTCAGATGTGCTTTTATGTACTGTAGTGGGGACATTTCAGTGTGTACTCCCTGGTAGCTCATACATCAGCTTGTGCAGAGAGTACATAAAAATGACTATTCTCTTCTACCAAACACCAAAAGACATCTTGCTGTGTCATTCCTCTTCAGTACAATTACTGAGAATAAATTCATGTTGGCCTTACTGAAACACATAAAGTACTTGGTTGACAAAAATAGTGCTATAGAGAAGTGTGAGAATAATAATAGTGCACATTTTGATATATGGTGCTTCTCATCTGATCATGCCCTCTAGTCTCTAGTTACATGCACACTTTTATTTAAAATTCACTTTAACAGCAGTGCCACTGACTTTACTTTGAATTTTCTTGCAGTAGTTTTTACAATAAAGAATATGCAATAAAGGTCAGAAGGCCTGGAATCCTGCAGAGGACATTAATAGGAAAAAAATGACTGTAACACAGAGAGAGAAAGCCAGGCAACAAAGAGAGAAGAAGTTTACAGCGCACAGTTCACATACCGTGGCACTCCCTGTGCCTTTCCATTGGCTATGAATTTTTTATAGCCCCTGTTGCTTGTCGCTCCTTCTCTCCCGCCTTTGTCGGCAGAGTTCAGTTCTTCTGGAGCATTCAAAAAGCCGGCAGCCTTGACCCTTTCCTCTCTCGTCTGAATGAATAGCATTTGTATTGCAGGATGAAGAAGTGATGGAAAGGAGGGAAAGGAAGAGAGGGAAGGTTAAAGCGGGGCAAGGTGGAAGCAATTGCTGCAGCACAGATGGATGGAGAGGTGCCTTCAATGTTAGGTCGTCATGGTAACCTGTCACGCAGGAGTCATCACAGGATTGTTGAGAGAGAGTAGAAAGTGATGGTAACGATTGGTTTAGCACATTTCACCTTGCACTTTGTGCAAAGGCAAAGCGTTTTGTCTTCCAGCAGAGGATTGTAGATAATGTCAAGTCAGTGTCATCATGCAGAAACAAACAGTGCAAGATACACAGAAAATGCAGGTACACAGCATGCTCAAGACCACATACTGAAGACACAGACTGTTTAATTTGCCTCACTGCACATCCATATGCATACGCTGCCAAAAATCAAAAATGAGATATCCCCATTATTCAGGGTTGAGTGAGGACGAGGAACCTAAAACAGGAAAGAACTGAAACACGAGAGGAAAGCAAGCGCAGGGAAAGAGGCAGCAGGTGTGTGGCTGATAATAACCAGGTGGAGGTGGCTGGGCTCTGTTTCTGTCCATTGCTCCGCTGAGTCCTGTGGGGCAAAGAAGTGGAGGGCAGAGGGAGAAAAACAGGAAGGAGCAGAGGAAGGAGGTGAAGGGAGCTGAGAGTCCAGGGAGGTGTTGCCAAGATGAGGCAGTCATCCTATCAGTTTTTTTCTCAATCTCTGTTGCCCCTTTCATCGCTTCCCACACCTGAGCTCATGTCAAAGCCGGGTTCCTCAGCCAGATCGATGACTGGACTGTCAGAGTACAAAAATGAGAACCAAAACCTGCAACGTGGCGCCACAGCACAGTGAGCCATTTTCATCATCAGGATTAGTGGTAATTCTCTCGCTTGATATGATGCCCTGAATGTCACAGTTTGTTAGATTTTCTGCATATCTGTGCTCCTCAGGCCCTTGTTATGCTCCTTAGCCGTACACCCATCTCAGCGCAGATGTTTTGACGTGTCACAGCAGGGAAGCACAGGTGTAGCTAATAACATTAACGATGGCTTAGTTCCGTTGAAATATGTGAGTAAGCCATGCCAGTGAGACAGCATGCACAATATGTCAGCTCTATAACTAGAACACCTGAATGGAAGAGAGCCATAATAATGTTCTTAGTTACATCTGCGTTTGACAAGTCAACATGTCCACTTTTAAGTTAAGTCTTTACTCTTTTTAAAAGAGTCTTTATTCTGTCTTTCCTTAAAGGAATACTTGATTCCTGAAAAGATCATTTGTTTACTCAGTCCGTGTTGTGTTGAATTTTTAAAGAAAACTTTGTGTTTCTGGCATGCTTTCACAGAGAATGAAGAATCCAAAAACTACAGTAAAACTACATCAAAACATCTGTCTACAAACTCTCACACAACTTTTGTGGAATAATCTAAGTCTCATTTATTCAGTCATATGCTCAGTATTTCCAAAACACCTGCTTTTTGTACTGAAACCTTACTATTCAAAACACTTCCACATAAACAGTCTCACACACGGGCAAGCTTTGGCGAAAATGCACGTGTTTGGAAAATACTGAGAGTACGATTGGATAAATGAGGCTGCATGAATTCTGCAAGAATTTGTCAATCATATTTTTAATATAGTTATGCTGTTGTTAAACCCAGACCCCTTTTACTTAAATTTGTCAAGAACGTTTTCCATTTTTGTATTATTCCTTCACCATGAAGACATGCAAGAAAAACATTTTTCCCCACAAATTCAGTGCAACAAAGGGTGGGTAAATGACATACAAATGGTAATTTTGTGGGTTAAGCATTCTTTTAAGCTCCCGTAAAATAAGCATTTAAAGTTTGTGAGAAAGGGTTCGTCTTCTGTCCTCATAGACTATCAAAGTCAGCTCATCACGACTTTGTGAGTGAGTATCAGATTTGATTGACAGTGACCAAACACATCCACCAACTGTCACCAGATTCAGATTTGAATGTTGTTAAATCCTGATTGGTGCATTGATATATATGACATCAGCTTTTTCCAACCAAATCCTAACAAATGGAAAGGGCCCAGAGAAGACCAGTGAAACTAAAATCTCAGAGAATCTCATGTGAAATAAACACAACTGTTCTAATTTTTTCAGAAAATGTGCTCATGTAGAAACCACTAAATCATGGTAAGACGCTGACTGAGAAAATGCGTTATAATGCCTTGAAAGTGTTTGCAAGTTCTGGAGAGTAATTAAATGCACTGAAAGACAAAAAATACCCAAACTGCTTGTTCACTCCTACTTCTACTTTTTACTCTATCTAAAAATGTCTTACAATACAGCAGGTGTGTTCATGTAAAGGAGATGGTGTAAGCACAACAGTATACTGAATATAATTTGTGTGATGTCACATTGTCATCTCCTAATTAGACAAGTGATAACTCTGAGGACAATATGCCCCAAAATATGTAACTTAAACCTTATTTTTTATTTAGGGTGTAATATATACTTAACATTTCCTCTGTGTTGCTTTTCACTTTATACATGAATGATAAACATCTACAAAATTGATGTTTGGTGCACATGATTCTCATTTTGCAATTCAATTACTGGTGAGTCCAGTTATGCTGTGATGGACCACTTGCTGTTTCCTATGTGTCAAAATTGTCTCTTAGTGATGAGACTTGATGGCTAAAATGAATTTGGTCTGACATCTGAATTGAGTTTTGAGTGGATCTGTAGGATTTCAAATTGGGGATGGGACATGCTGCAGTCTCACTTTGTGATTCAGGCTAATAAGACAGGTAGATTCTGACATCCAATTTTGACATTATGCAGCTCCAAACAGATACAAAGGCTGATTTTCATCACTGAATGTTTCTACTGCAGTGCCACATTTTGCTAATGATAGCATTTTACACTGCCAATGAAATGTGGATAATATCACAACTCTTCATGCAGTGTGCCTGATGTGGCGTGTTGAGTTGTGACTGTGTGACTTCACAGTGTGTCTGAGTGCTTGAGGCCCCACGTGCCACCACCTAAAGCAAAGCATTCACTGCCTGGGTCCACTGCTTCAGCCACGGTCCATTTAACTGCACCCACTCCACAATCGTGTCCAGGTCACTGCCTCTATGGACCTAAATACACACACTGTAAACACGTCTCCCGGTGTGAGGTGTGGCTGTGCACATTAAGGGCCCTATTTAGAGGATCTATGGCGAAAGCTCTAAAGCGCATGGTGCAAATGTGTTTAGGGTGTGCCAAAGTCAAATGTGATAGTTAAACGATGGATAATCCGGGTGCGAGGTATGGCGCATGGCGCAGAGAGGTTGTATTTAGACTCTGAATTAGTCAGTGGTGTGTTTTGGCCGGAACATGAATTAACCAATCCGTGTGTCTGAATGATGGATTTGGCGAAGTACAGATGTGAGAGGTGTTATGCTTAAGAAACTGATTTGCAGATAATTTGCAAAATATCCACCAAGAGCAGCAGAGGTAAAGCAGGCATGAGAGGACGTGGTGGTACAGGTTCCATCATTTTTTGGAACCTCAAGAACGACCTTACAATGCAGAAAATAATAATGTCACAACTCTTCATGCAGTGTGGGATGAGCAAGTGCACCATTTTGTGACATTTGTCACAAAATGCACATGTTGATGTACAATACAAAACAAAAAACAACAGTACTTGAGATTGTAATGACTTTTTTTCTGTTGGATGAGATCACACAGACACAGTTTTTTCAGTGCTCATAATTAATGTACTTTTAAAGTCATTGCTTACTGCTCGGGCCAAATGAGATCTGTAGCTTTGTTAATGTGAAGTAAACAAGCACAGCCATCTGACTTGCAAGCTGTTCACTGTGTTTAAAAAAGGTCAAGGTAGGATTGTTGATATTCTTTGAAAAGGAAAATATGGAGATAGAGTTTGACTGGTGCACTCCTACGGAACATGTACAGCACAAGAATACAAAGCAAGTGACAGTATTAATTAAATCTACACATTAAACACCCACTGGTGTAATTTTATCTCCTTGTCAAATTGTCATTAGTTATCTATGCAGAGCATTTTATGCATTTCTAGTCCATTTCAGTTTTCTCTCTATGGACAACATTAGCCATGAAGTTTTTCTTTTGGCTGTGTGGAGTGCTCCTCTGTGGGTTACACTTCTCTGGTCCATTTCCACCTAGAATGTGGCACCCTCTCATGTTTATCAGATGTTATTCAGAGAAAAAAATCTGGTAAACCTCAGGGAGGATCTGGAAGAGGCCGTGAGCCACTCTGTAAAGCTGAATATGTCTTTAGGTGCTGTAGTGGTGTTGTCGCCTGGAGAGTATGAGGTCCCGGTTTGTGTGTAGTCCCTACTGAATGTCATAATACCTCTGGGCTGAATATTTTCTTATTTTTAGACATGAAAAGAGGAATTTTCTGCCACTGGAAATTGTTAGAATATATACAGTAAAAAGCAGAGGGGACAGGTCAGTGATGACTCACAGCATCTTCAACCACTGATGCAGTCATTTCCACAGCCAATAAGCAGCAAATCTCCTGTGTCACCCTCTCCTCTTTTGCCTATTACTGCAGCCATTATTGTTCTTTGAAAAATAAATTAAAGCATAGACATACTCTGTCTACTTTTCTACAAATACTCTCAAAGATACAATAGATGATAAGATATTAGACTGGGTGTGGAAAACCCCAAATTTCTCCTCACTATTGTCTGGATGGTTTAAATGACAACTAACATCAGTTTGAATGCTATCAGTCAGTTAAGCTGGCATCATCAGTGGTTAACAGCCTCATAAATATGGGTTAGAACGGTGCTACACAGACTGATAGGTTCTGTACACTGTTATCAGCCCATTAAATGGCCTAATTTTCGTTATATGCTGATAGAGGAAGTCAAGTGATGTAATGTTAGTATAAAAAGTAAGAAAGTCCATGTAGGGAAGGCAGTCGGTGGTGGATGGGTCAAACTGGACTCTCATGTTCCCATGTTAAAGCATGTCACTGTAGAGTTGTTTTAACTATGTAACTTATGTCACATGATGTATGCCAAGTCAGTTATGTCATGTCATATATTAATTTTGTACCAAACATACTTATTTTAAGCCAAACCATGATGTTTTTTGTAAAACTACTATGACATATAGGAGTCTAAACCTAACAAAATAAAAATGAGATACACAAAACTGCTGAAGATGCTACTGGGCATTTAATGGGCTGATGATGTCATTCTCAGCCTACTAGTTTGTGTAGCAGGTCCTGCTAACTAGGGATGAGCAAGTACACCATTATCTGTATCTGTGTCTGTATCTGTGCTCAGAATGGGCAGCGTTTAAGCAGGAAGTTGTTGGTTGTGAACTGGAATTGGAATTTTAAGCCTGAAATTGATCTGGGTTTATCAGTAGTTTCTATATTAGAAAACAATTCACAGAAGAATCTCAGGATTAGGCTTCAGATCCTTTTTGATCACGAGAACAAAACACTGAACACAGTTACCCAAATGGAAATCTTCCTTTATTACAAATAAAAATGTGTCCTTAATTATTTGGCTTAACGCCACTGCTAACCCATATCTAAGAGGCTGTTAAACACTTATAATGCCCATTTATTTAGTTAAAACATTTGAAATGGGTGATGAGCCTTTCTTGCATACCATTTACTGGCCAGGCTGGTCTGGCCTTTGCTTCTTTTTCAAATTGGAAACTGAAATATTGGTGACTGTTCTGGAAATATTTCCACATTTCTCCCTTACTGTCCACTAAATTTATAATAATCAATTCATCTTAGGTGAGAAATGGGCCATGCAGTTGCAGAATCATGTTTACAAGGCCTGGTAATGACAGATTAGGAGTTTCGAAAGTCAGCAACTCATGTTAACATCTTAACAGTCAAGAGTTAAATCTTGTTGCAAAAACGAAGCTTGTGAGATGTGTTTGGTTACTTGAGGCAAGAAGACATGTTTTCTTACAAAACTTTAATAGGACCAACTTGTGTCTGACTGTCATGTACCACATTTTTGACATTCCCAACTTGCACTCACCTTTTCAAAGTTTGAATCCAAGTCTCCTTAATGTATGTTGTTGTTCGTACTTTTTCGTACTTGTAACAAATTACAAGACCAAACTTCAAGTAAATGCATCCGTTAGTCTGCCGGCATCAAGTAAATTTGCCAGAAAAGTTAGGTGTTGCAGCATCTTGGAAACATTAGCTGCAAAAATAAAAGTTAAAGTTGAAGTAGAGCGTGAGAGAAGATGAGCGTAAAAGCAAAGTTTGTAGAGAATGCTGTGTTTTGTGTCAGCGCAATGTTTTTCATTTTCCCAGGGTGGGACCTCAGTGTTTTGGTGGTGTCACACTCTTTGACAACTCGGTGCTATCTGCCTTGATTGTTTTCCTGCTTGGCAGATATGATGTTTCTTCCTCCCCCATCCAGCCCCCCACGCAATCTCTTTCTAGAAAGTTTGTTATGTATGCTTTTATTCTGTTGGAAAAAAAAAAACCCAACAAAAAAACACTTGTCAGAATGATTTTGAAAAAAGTTTTTTGCTTTTTCTCGCTGCAGAAGAAAGAACAAGTTTGTGACTGAAGAGTAAAGAAAGCGTGAGAAAAACAGCCCTGTGATGGATGGTAAGGCACAGGCAATTACAGACAACATACCAGACACTGTGCACATTGAAGATAGCACACACACACACACATGCATGCACTCAACAATATATGCACATACGTTCAAGACACTGGCAATGTGAGATAATCTTGAGTTTCTTTCTTTCTGGAAAACGCAAAACATTCCATTCCACACACCATTTAAGGCTCCCTGCTTGGCATACTGATAAACATACAGTGCTGTACAGAAAATGTACACACACACACACTCGCACTCTCATTGCCTCCAACAAACTGGCTCCCACATGCAAACACTGATGAAGCACAGCCAAGTCCAGTGCACTTGTAGCACTAGCACACAAAAGCCAGCTTCCTTATCACTCCAGGTTCAATTACACACACTTACACTCACACACACAAATGAGGGTGCACGAGGCAAGGTGGCAGCCATAGTATTGGTTTTTGGAGGTGTTCCTGAGCTGCAGAAGGGAGGGGCTGTAATGCAAAGAGACAGATTCAGGTCACTCACTCATCGCTGGGATGAATATAGAAGGAGAAGGAGAGAAGATGCTGCATGTTGGAGGGAAAGACAAATGTGTGGGATGAGAAGGACGAAAAAACCGAGGAGGTAAAGGCAGGAGCATCCTGTAGGAAGATGAAATGTACATGGTGATGTTTTGGAAGAAGAGAGAGAATGCGGAAACAGACAAAGTGGAGAGGAGCAGTGTGATGGATGAAGAAGCGAATGACAAAAATGAAGTGTCAATACAGTGAATGAGAAAGAGGGGACAAAAGATGAACATGAGGATGCTTTGCATGCAGAGAAGAAGATTGTGGAATTAAAAGAAAAGAAGAAGGGAGGGGAGCACAGGAAAGAGAGATGGGGAAATAGTGGGATACAAATGGAGAGGGTGTTAGAGAGGGCGAGCGGTGTGCCAGACGGAGGAGGAATGGAGGGAGATGCTAATTGACATGAAGGGAAAGTGACAAGCGAAAAGATGAGTACGTAGGGAGGAGGAGAAGAGTCAGAGAGAAAGAGAGAATTACTATTGAATGAGGAACATGGGGGAAAAAGCTTTGGAAGGCAAGAGGGAAAGAGAACAAGCTGTCATACAGGCTGACATTCGATATACACGACGCATGAGTGTCTTAAATCATTGAACAAAATAGCCTGTGTAATAACGAGGGATTGTACTCGGCTTTCACATAATTCATGTCACATTTAGAGACTCAGCCACACCCCTTTTTTTTTTTTGTTTTCTGCATCTCTTTGAGACATTTTTGTAATAATGTTGATGTGACAATCCCTCTGAGATGCACCTTAAAAATGCACTTTACCTCTACTTGAGTTTTGAGCAGTGGTTTTAGTTTTGATCAAAACATTCGCAGAATGTGTGCACAGACGAGGCTGCACTTTAATAGCTCAAGTACTTTCCTTCCCTCTTTTGTCTTCAGAGATCTGAGCGAGCAGAGACGATGTGTAGAGGAGACAATACAGGCCAAAGTCTCTCTCTGTGTTGCACTCCCACACGCTGAATATTTAAGCTAGAGAGTTTTTATGAGGATACTGCAGGTGTGCCACGCAGGGGGTCTTTGTTCACGGGGGGTGCAGAACAAGGCAGGTGCACAGGAAACTCAAACTCTCCCATCCCAGCAAGACCAGAATACAACGTAATAAGTCCCACAGCTTGTTATCACAGCATTGAACTCTGATATGCACAATGATGGGCTAACTCCTGGTGAGTTTGTGTGAGGGACTTGTTTTACAGAACAGCTCAGAAGGTAGCTGTTCCTTACTGATAAAACAAGAGAATGGGTGTTTGAAAGGAGACTGCAATTTTGGCATCTGATGACTTGACTTTGTTACGTGTCTCTAGTCTAGGTTTTGTCAGTATCAGGCAGTACTCCTTACATTTCACCAATATCTGCAATACAACAGCTTGTCCTCAAAAAATACAGATGTCATTAGAGATGCCCACTTACTGTCATTCTTTTATTGCACATACCTCCTCCTGCAGTCCAGCAATTTATATTTTCTCTCTGTGTTGGTCATGGCACTGAGGCCTTTATTTTAAATACCATGCATGCAGTCTATTTGAGTCCTGGTGAACTGTGAAAAGCACATCCTGTGATTCATAGTGATGTGACGCACATGAGACCAGCAGAACATATCTCTTGGCTTTTTAAAATGAAGAGAGTTGCAGCAAGCATGTTTTAAGCCAGTTAGGAAGTAATCAAATGTATAAGGATGTATAGTTTCTGTTAATAGAGTTGTTTTAGTCTTAATTATATTATAGTAAGATTTTCAGAAGTATATGTTATATTTAAGCCTTTTAAAATAATCATTTTAACTTATGTCCTTGGTTGAGGACAGCGAGACTTGCTTCTTCACATATTTTTACCATTTTCTATACTTCAGGAATCAGAGCAACGCGTGAGATAGGAAACATATTGTTGAAAATTATTGAGGAAGAGTCAGATGTAGATTATTATGCATAAACACACACATGCACATACACAAACCAGTTAAAAAATGCACAATACTTTTATTCTACATTTCATTTCTACAAGTGGTTTTAATTGCATAATGTAAATGTAGTGCACTGTACAACAGAATCAGCCCACCCATGTTCTCAGTATACTAGGGCCAGCTTACAATAATTCACAAATAACATTTTTGAGAAATTACTTAAATGATGTAATACAAATGAATAAATAAATAAACAATTCTCAGGAGAATCTGTGCTCTCTACTGTAGAGCAGAAGCCATATTTACTTATTTTCTAAAATACAGTTTGTTGTCTGGGTTTGGCTTGAGACTAGCCACTAAAACTTCAGATAATAAAACTAAACATTTCCTTTAGGGAACCTTTCTGTGAATATTTAGCAAACACAAAATAGACTGATAACATTACATGCAAAACCTCCCATAATTAACATTAGCTTACATTTTTCTACATTATCTAAATGACTGATTTAATGCACCACCCTGTGAACATACTAAGGTAGGCAAACCAAACACCCATTGTCAAGTGTCCCCTTTAAGGAGATCACATGACCACACCTGAGTCAGGAAGTAGAGCACAAACACTCCTGCCTGAAAGGCCCCACCCCTTTCTCATTCAAACATTTCAGCTTCCTGAGAGGCTGCATTTGCAGCTTCCCTGCTTTGCTCTTTTCTTTTGACCCCAGCCATGTTATGTGCACCCTGTAAGTACATGTCCTTCCATATTTCATATTTGATTTACTTTCATCATCACACTCTATTTTTGTTGGTTTGTTATATGACACACACAAACAACAGCAAAGACAAAAACAAACAAAAAAAACAATAAAATTAAAAACAACTCATTCAAAAAAAGACAATGAAACTGCTCAGCATTTTAACCTTAGACTTAAACCACATCCATGGGTCTTTA
Source organism: Plectropomus leopardus (assembly GCF_008729295.1). NCBI lineage: Eukaryota > Metazoa > Chordata > Actinopteri > Perciformes > Serranidae > Plectropomus > Plectropomus leopardus. Next base: position 13,531,191 of record NC_056464.1, read on the forward strand.
CAGTACATTCAGCCTGCCCACTACCCATCCACAATGTCTGAGACAGGCTGTCCATGTGGTTAGGCTAACATGCCAAATGCTGGGTCAAGCTAACATGCTAAATGCTATGTCAGGTTAACATGCTAATGATGGGTCAGTTTAACATGCTAATGATGGGTCAGTTTAACATGCTAATGATGGGTCAGGCTAACATGCTAAATGCTGGCTCAGGCTAACATGCTAAATGCTGGTTCAGGCTAACATGCTAAATGCTGGGTCAGGTTAACATGCTAATGATGGGTCAGGTTAACATGCTAATGGTGGGTCAGGTTAACATGCTAAATGCTGGCTCAGGCTAACATGCTAAATGCTGGGTCAGGTTAACATGCTAATGGTGGGTCAGGTTAACATGCTAAATGCTGGCTCAGGCTAACATGCTAAATGCTGGGTCAGGTTAACATGCTAATGATGGGTCAGGTTAACATGCTGAATGCTGGGTCAGGTTAACATGCTAATGATGGGTCAGGTTAACATGCTAATGATGGGTCAGGTTAACATGCTAATGCTGGCTCAGGCTAACATGCTAAATGCTGGCTCAGGCTAACATGCTAAATGCTAAAATGCTAATTGTGATCTGCTAGCAGTGATGCCTTTGTGTAATGAGGATCTTTTGCCTTCACTGATGTGTGTGAATGCAAAGCCTCATTCAGCTCAAAACCTTTTGCATTTCAGGAGCACAGTTGGACTGAGAGGCTGAGTGGGCTGGTCATACTGAGACAGAGGTAGAGAAGTTTCAGCCAGAGAAGAGTGAGGAGGACTTTGCCGTGCTTAAATCTCTCAAAACGACCCCCAGACTGGTGAGTACAACAACACACTTACTTTCTCACTCTCCAGATGAGAACTTCAACATCCACTGCATTGCTTAGTAGTGCTGTGTTTTGTGTGTTCTTATGTGGTGTGTCAAATCTGCACAGTCTTTGTATGGCTGCAGGCCTAATATGTGTGTTTGTTGCTGCAGCCATTTTATATTGTTTTTATTGTACATGTCCATCTTGTCTGCTTTGTTGAAGTTTAATTCACTGTTGAATCTATAAGAAGCTGCAGCCAATTTAATGCATGTATGTTTATAATGATGGTTGCATCCGCCGTGGTGTCAACAGCTCTTTATTCGGCGTATGTGGCTTTTATCGAATGGTCTGAGTTTTGTCTCATTTTATTTAATTGTAGTCTGATTTTTAAAGGGGAAAATGGTTTGTTGATGAAATTAACAGCAAATAATTTTAATGGCAATAATCATTTTATTGATCCAAGTTGCTGTGAGGTGTTAGTGCTAAGCACTGAGGCACCATGACGCCATATGTCAATTCTTTGATCAAACACCTGTGGCCTCCAGTCAGCACACACAAAATCCACATTTCATCAACAACAACAAAACCTCTGCCCCTCCCTACTTCTCCCCAATCCACCTTCCTTCTTTCTTTTTCTACTTTGTCCTTTGTTCAAACACAGGAAGCGGGAGAAAGAGAGGATATGTGTCCCCAGAGCAGGAGGTGGAGGGTCCTGATTTGACCGTTTAGAGCGTAGTGCCAGAAATGAGCAAGGAGAGAAAAAAGGACACAAGCCACATGATGTTGTTAGACGCTTAAATTAAAAATAAACCCACTGAATGCAGCACTGATCCAGCTCAAGTTAAGTATTAGATTTAGGCTGAAATTGAATCAAGTCATAGGTCATGCTGAGTTTAAATAGAACGAATTGTATCAATTTACATCATGTCAGCACATGTAGTCCACACTTGTATAAGTGTATGCATAAAAATACACAATCGATCTCATACACACACACTATATTAATGCAGCGCTCACAACCAATCTTAAAGTCTTTCAATGTAAAGAAGAGCATAACAAAGAAACCTGGAATTAATATGACAACAGCTCCTCTACTGAGGAACCTCATTTATTTTAGTTGAAAAAGAAACTTTAAAAAAGTTTAAAAGTCATTTACCTTTGTCCAAAACCTTTATTTAGGCTGGCGGTGGTTAATTTTACACGACCCCTCCTGTCGCTGAATGACAGAGGCGAGCTTTTGATTCCGACACAGCTGAACTCATGATGAAGTGTTGTTTTAATAGAAATTCGTTTTCTCTTTAAGTCCATGACATCTGCCTCCACGCTGCGTATGTGTGTGTGTGTTTTTTGTGACAAGAAAGACACACACATTTCACAGACACATAGCGCTACATCCTCCTTTGTGTGGGTTCCTGTCTGTTTGGATGAAGGTGTGACCCCTGGCTTCTTCGACAGAGAGGAGGGAGAATTAGAGGAAAGAGAGGAAGCAAGGGATGGAGAGATGGATAGAGGGGCTTGATGAATAGAGTGGTGTGGAAGAAAGTGTCTGGGCAAAAGAGAAGAGGAATGAGGTCATTATCTCTGTCCTCACCTGTGGCCTCTAGTCCACACAGGCAAACACACACTCAATCCACATTTCATCAACAACAACAACAACTCTGCCCCTCCCTACCTCTCCTCAATCCACCTTCCTTCCCTCTTTCTCTACTTTGTCCTAACTCTTTTTCTGTCTTCACATATGCTGATTTCTTCTTCTTCTTCCTTTTGTCAGACCTGCATAATTCTGAGCTTTAAAACTCACTTCTCCCTCATCCCTCCATCTCTGTTTCTCCCACAAGTGGAATCCAACCATCACATTCATCACAGTGATTTCTCCGCTCCTCACATCACTATTACAATCGTTTGCACCAATTCCCTTCCCTGCCCTATTACTGTCCAATTTTTTTGACCCCCCCCTTTACAGCACAGTGGGCTGTAATCACATCCACTGGACCATAATCACCCCTCTCCTCCTCCTCCTCCTCTTCCTCTTCCTCGTCCTCTTTGTCTTCTTTCCTCCCCCCTCTTTTCCTCCCTCACTTTCGCGGGCGGGTCACGCCTCTTGAGGCAGCAGAGCAGAGAAATTGCCTGTTATCGAGGGTCGATTTTTCATGCGCTTGTAAATTGCTTTGTATTGACACTCTGTCAGAGCAGGGTCGTCACACCGGCTCGGGCCACTCGCCACCCTGTGGTCGCGCTGCTGATCTCAGGGTGCTTCCACTGGGATTGAGGAGGTCAGGAGGGGTCCCTTCTGGTGTGTCTGTGTTGGGGTGTTCGCTGTGTTCTTTTGTGTGTGTGTTGGAGTGTACACCCAGCGTTTGTGATTTCTGTTCAGATGGGATAAGACTTTCATTCTGGGTCGCTGGAGAGACCTCGGGGTGGAAATTACAATACTAACGGCAGCTGTCTTGTCTTTGCGCTGATGATTGTTGTGATGGTGTGTTTATCTTTTGAAACCTGTTGCCTCGAAGCTTCTGCAAATGGTTGTGAGATAAAATAATCATTCATCATGGCATCCTTTTTTTTTCTGAATATGGTACGGTTCATGTATCTTTTACCAGCAGCGACAATGTCCTGATGGCTGGTTTTGTTTTCTACTTGTGAGTCTGTGTGTGTCATCATGGCAAAATGTGGTTCTTGTGACATCTCTTGTAGTGGAGCATGTTGCTAGGTGTTTTGCCACTGACTTTGACTCCCAGCGCTTTATTTGCCTTTTTTCAAAGCAGTATTGACTTTACGGTCACCTCCATCATAACTTAAAAGACATGACATCATTTGCTTGACTTAAATCGTCTGATTTGTTTCAAAATTTGTTCATCAGTGTTACTAAAAGCCTTTTCACAACGAACAGAGTTCACATGATGTGCATCAGCCGTACCTTCAGCTTCAAAATCCTTTGTCTTATTGCATCATTTTCCTCTCTGTGTTTCCAGAATTAACTGTGTTCATGTGTTGGCGTATGTCTCAAGTCCCCCCCCACTATTTCTCACCCATCTAATGTCTTAAATCTCTCACCTCTCCCTTGTCATTCACGTCATCTGTTTTTTAATCTTTCACACCTCTTACGCATTCTGTCTTTTCTCTGTTTCACAAAGTTTCTCCTCATTTGCTCATTTGTTGTCACACAAATTCCGGAACTGCAGCACTGACATTTAGCAGGTTGCCTTTGTGTTTTAAACGTGTTGTGAATTTTTCCTGTTAATAGGGGAACTAATGTCTGTATTTTTTTACTTTGAATTACCTGGAGTGTTTCTGGCAGTGTTCATGTTTGTGAGCAAGCTCTCTGGTTGCTTGCCACAATAAGGCTTGATATAGAATCAAAAAAGCGAGCTATGAATAAAACGCTGCGAACAGCAGCTCTGCACACAGGTAGCAGACGAGCAGAGGTATTGGAGATGATTTAAAGGAATATTCCAATGAATCAGTCTTTAAAGTAACAAATACTCACTGCCTGTAGGCTTGAAAAGCTGGCTCTGAAAAGTTTGCAACTTGCCTCTTTGCAAACAATAGCAGCTGCAATTGGATAAATTACTAGCAGGCTCAGAGGGTTTCAGTCTGTAAAAGCAATGGCCTGAATGATATTGGATTTTTACTTTTACCAATAGCAGTATTGAAATTGGAGAGTTTTAAATATGAAGTGACAATTTATCAGCCAACGTTAATTTTTCTTACACAAATACAAAGCATAGGTGAACAAATCTTTTACTTAAATTATTTTTTAGACTATTTTGTGACCAAAATAAATACAAAAAAATAAATTTATCAGCGTTCTTTTGTGGATAAACTATGTAATCGTGTGACCTTTTCTAAATATCCTCAAACACAACTTTGTCCTTTCGATACTGCAGTTTTACATGTACATTATCAGTCAGTGTATGTGCTGATACCAACACGTTCTGATCCCACTGGTGTAGCACTGTTAGAGCAAATGTGCAGATGTGTGTGTGCATCCCTTTGATGGAAGCCTTATTTAATGGCAGGAATTCCTGTAGAGAAAGCTGCAATGCAACCTCCCCCCAAAAAAAGAAGACAGAGTCTGAAAGAAAGTCTGACAATAAACAAAATAAAACACCTGTCAGTATTGGTATTTCAGAGATGGAAAAAAAATGTTGCTAATAGTTCAGCCTTCTGCTAACCAGAGCTAAAGGCTCATGACTGCAGCTTCAAGTTTGTTCATACAGAAATTTAGCTATTTAGATGAGTCCTTAATGGTGTCTTCAGCCTCACTTCCTGCCACAACACAGACCACTTTAGCGGGAGGAGAACGGGAAGTAGCACAGGAAATGGACTCCCAGTCAGCAGCCTCAGCTACCTGAATCCAGCCAGTGAAAACACCAGATCAGGAGACCAGACAGCTCTGACTCTCTGCCAAACTAGCAAACTTTCTGTTGCTGCCATTACACCCAGCACTTGGAGGTTTGAACTAGCTGAATTAGAGCCACTAAAGCTGCCGACTGAAGGTCCGTCTCCTGAGCTGCTGCCAGCTGTCCTCCCGCAAATTCAGTCCACAGCAGCGAGGAGTGAGACTGTGTGGTGGCTAGCGAGCAAATTCTCCTCATTATTTGTGGTCTGATAGACAGAGAGTGGAGAAAGGAAGAGCTGAGCGAATGTGCTGCATGCAGCTCTACGATGAAATAAAGCAATGTATGGGAAACACTGGGTTACTGTATGAAGCGTGTGTATATGCCCGTGGTTACATGATGGGAGGGGCTTAGGACTGAAAGGTGTTAGCTGCAGAACTGCTGCTATGTTATTGTGGCAGAAAAAGGACAGAGCTTCAGGAGGTTTTATTTGAATTGGAGGTATTCCTTCAGCTTCCAGGGAACCAAAGGGATCAGGTCCTGGATGAGTGGGTGGCAGCAGACATATATTCATGTTTCTCTGCAGCCATTGGCTTCAGTGTGGTGCCATCTCCCTGGCAAGCTGTGGCAATGTCTGTGTTTGACACCCACTCTCTCGATAGGGTGGCACAATCTAGACTGCACTGGCACAGATCTCGCGCCAAGCTCTTTCGCTGTGAAAAGATGGAGCATCCAGAAGATGGTTAAGACACACAAAGAGGCAAAAGTGGAAAGAAGGTGCCGAGGAGAGATACAGAACCATGAAAGCAATAAAAGAAAAGCATAAAAGACTAGAGGACATATAGAGCCTGGACAGGAAGGAGAAAGAGAGGCAATGTGAGGAATCCAACAGTGGTGTTAAAAAGAAAAAAAAACAGAGTGAGTCCAGATGTGGTGTGAAAACGGGGGAGAGGAAAAGGCAGAGACTGATAAATTGGTAGAGAGAAATGAGGAATGCCTGAGAGACTTTCTTTCTTCCTTCTGTTCCCTCCAATGTAGAGCCAAGCCAGCCTTCCTGGCAAACGTCTCCTTCTCCACCCCGTCCGCCCCACCTGCTTCCCCTCCCTTTATCCTCCCACCGTCCTCTCGCGATCCTCCTCCTCTGTCCTGTATGGCACACAGCTGCTCATCCACTCCCCATGCATTAGGCCTCATCTGCTATGACTGTGTCCTGAAAGAACCCTGCAATATGCAACTAGCTTGTCTCAAGAGTGCATTTAAGCTGCAGCGAGCAATACACTCCATGTGAAAACACCCCTCGTTGAGTAATCTAACCCATGAATTGAGCAGGTGACCGCATGCACCTATGTGGTGGTAATATCAGCTGTTAGTCCAAAGAATGTGTGCTCCCTCCTCATCGGACTGCATCTGCCAAGTTTTATTATTATTTCATTTTTGTTGGTGTCACATGTCAAGTTGTCTCTCTTATCTCTGAAGCCACTCGGGTGTCCTGTGCAAATTATATATCTGCAGGACATTCACTCCATCATTAGCTGCCATAAAACTTCATTCTGATGGCTTTGCCCTAGTAGTGGAAGTTTCATCTGTCTGAATTTTGAATCTGAATTTTATGCTTCTAAAAATTCTAAAAAGCAGATTCAAAACTGCCTAGGAAATTATCTGGTCATTTTCAGCCTGTCGACCCTGCTGGCACTTTTGATTTTCTCCCACTTTTGCATGTCTCGCCCTAGGTTTTAGTAAACAAATGAGCTGGTCCTGATGGTTAAAGTTTGACCTGACACGATGACGTTATCACATCAGGTCAGAGGAATGAATTAAGAATTGCACATTGTAACATCTTCTTTTCCCATACATTACAGGCAGTCCATCATATTCTGTTTAAAAGTGAAAACAAATGTTCAGCTAGCTGTTAGTTATGGTAAAATTGACAACTATTTACAGATTGTGTTGTTACAAGCTTTGTCAATAGGTGGTTCTGCAGCATCCTCAGCATCCACCTTCCAGAGCCCCTGTGCTGTATTTTTGGAAACATTAGCGTACAAATGGTCCAGTTCTATTATCTTTAACTAAAAAGCATTGATAAACGAAGCTGTGTTACCCTTTCAAGATTGGGAAAAAAAATGATTAGTGTTTGTGTCTCCTCCTGTCTTGACTATTGTAATGGAAAGTTCACCAATCTGAGTCGCTCCTCTGTGTCTTGGCTCCTGTTGTTCCAAAATGCAGCCACTAGAGTGCTAACTAATACACAACATATGTCACACATTTCACTAGTGTTGGCCAATCTATATTTCTTACCCATAAAGGGCAGAATTGTTTTTAAAAATGGCTTAACCCTTTGAAACCTGAGCAAGTTGGTTTGTTTTCTTTTAAAAACATGATAAGAAGGCAATTAGCAACTTAAGAAGAAATGACACAAAATCTGCAAGAAATTAGCAAAAAGTACATGAAAATTAACTGAAAATTAGAAACAACAAAAAAAAACTTAACTTAAATGTATAATATACTTACAAATATGGTTTTCCAGACATTTTTATCTTTTAAAATATTTTTTTAAAACCAACTAATTTCTTTCAATTTGTGGGAGATTTCGTGACAAGTTGCTTATTGCCTTTCATCCCATGTTTCTGAAAGAATTCAAACCAAATTTGCTCGGGGTTCAAAGGTTTGAATCCTTGTAAAAGCTCAGCACAAGAAAGTGATGTGACAGTGAAAGATTTGTTTTTATGCATCTACATCTATTGAATAATAATGCCTCCTAATAAAATATGATTTTATACTACTCACTGGTGAGAAATCGTGTGTTTCAGGTTCCAAGTGATGAATGAAAACTTCACAATCATCCCAACATTGGATATTTGGTTCTCAGTTTATATATGGCTGGACCCACTAACAACTAAAACTTCTGCCATGCTATTTATTTTTGTAGCCAGTCTTATCAGACTGTAAAAAAGGAGGGAATTTAGTTCAGAGAGTTTAACAACACCATATTACATCATTTCTGAGTAATGAAGCCATTCAAACTTTTGAGAAACTGTTATCTCTCGCTGCCACTTGGGACCACAGAATTGCAAATTAGGCTTACTGAGTTTTAAATGTACAAAAGTCACATGTTGTTTCTGTAATTCCCTTAACAGATAGGTTGCTGCATAGAGATAAGGACCATTTTGCTCCTCTGAGTAAGAGGAATGATGTATATTTGAGATTCCATTATTTGTGGGGTTCTCAAAAACTGGTGAATTATTTGCCAGCGTGCAGTGTTTTTGTAGTAACCTGGGTCATTCTGCCGTTTGGGGCCACAGAAAGTCAAGGCTATTGCTAGAAATCTAAAGTAAATGTGGATGCTTTTTATCCTGCTTAAGATTTAAATGAAATTTGTAAATGCAGTTTGCTGTGATTTGTTGAAAGAAACACAGAAGACATGATTGGAGAATTGAAAAGTGCTTTACTTCACTTTAAAATGTCAAAGACATCATCTGCAATAAACCACAAGCTCCATTTCCTGTGTGTGTGTGTGTGTGTGTGTGTGTGTGTGTGTGTGTGTTTGTTTGTGTGCGTGAGAGAGAGAGGAGGTTGAAAATGGGTAAGTGATGTCATTATTCACCCTCCACAGCAGAGTGTGCGCTGTTTTGCAGCATCCCATTACTTGTCAGTGTTATATAATACAAGAGTTAATTTTTTAACAGGTAGACGTGAGTTAAGAGACCAAAAACACAGAGTCATGACAGACTGAATGAGGCACAGAAGAGAGGTCATGTCAGAATCAAGTTGAAAGGGAGAGGTGAAACGAGGAAGGTTAAAAGCTTTAGAGCCACATGGCGGAGGAGAGTAGAAAGGACAAAAATGGAAATTACTTTTCATATGTTTTCTGTGATGTTTTTACTGATCAGAGGAGTGCATGTTCTTGCCCCATTTAAGTGTCTAAATTAAGGTGTCACCACAGCTGCGTTGTCACCAAGGAAATTCAGGATGAAATAAAAGGACTAAGAGAAAAAATGTGTAGCATTTGTGGGAAGTTAGGCAACAAGCGTGGTCTCACTCTTGGTGTCAGAAATTTCAAAACACACCCCTTGGGCAGTGTCCCAGTGTCCCTTGTTACAGTAATGTTGGGGACACTATTTAGCACTGTGCTTTCCACCAACTTCAATGTAAACCCATCTGTGGCGTTATAAGAGGCAACAGATGTAGTTGAAAGACTGTGCAAGTTCGTTTGGGGTGGGAGAGCAGGGTGGAAGTGTCCAACAAACCCTGGACAACATCAGATGTCTTCGTGATATCCGCAATCTTTTCCTAACCATAACGGAGTAGCTCTGGTGCCTAAGCTTTAACCACCAGGCCCATCTTATTGCCAACCCTTTCTGCATTCAGCTACAATGCAAAACACATTTTTTATTATCCATGAATCTGAGTTGTCTCCGGAAGTTTGTGAAGCTACGCCGTGTTAAAATGTTCACTGCATAGGCGAGTGTTGTTGGTGATCCTCGGCTCTCCATAAACATAGCTTTTCACAAAATGAATCCACCTCTTCTTCTTTTCCTTTTCCTTAAATGGGGCAACTGAGTCTTTTTTGCAAATTCAGATATCCAGGGAGGATGCATTTGCGGGAAAATGAGGGAGACATGGCAAGCTACTGAACTTTACAGTTCAGTGGTTCAAATCAACAGCTCTAGCTCTTATATTGTGTAGGTGCAGGGGTTATGCTAAAGGTAGCTCCATTATGTCAAGATTTTAGCCTCACCCAAAAATCCTGTGTTTTCTAACACGTATAACCTGTTAAGATGTAAGTCTCAGATCTTCCTTAACCCAGACTTTAAATCTGAAAAATGTGGGGTGTCTGGTGGTTCAGTTGGTTGAGCGGGCGCCCCACATACAGAGGCTATGTCCTCGCCGCAGAGGCTGCAGGTTTGATTCCAGCCTGGGCTCTGTGCTGTATTTCTTCCCCTCTTTCTCCCCCTTTCATTCTATAGCTGTCCTATCACCAACAAAAAAGCAAAAAAAAAATCTGAAAAATGCAATTTATTGCCTTGGCCTTTCCTCACTTAGACATGTGTTCACATGGGTGTAGTGGAAGACATTTTTTGGGGGCCTCTTGCACAATAACAGCGTTTTATACAACTGCCAATAGATCTTTTCATTCACAATGGATAAAGTCTGTTCTTGCCCTCACCAAACATATAGAATATAGAGGAGCCTGTTTTTAAATCTTGCTCGCAGATCTATGATATACTTTTCCTCTTCTTTTTTGAAGTTATTTAAATGCAAACACAAACTTCAGCAGCAAGTTTTGCACACATTAATGACTGTGCTGTTAATTAGACCTGGGATCTTTTTTGCTTTGAGGTGAGAGAGCTAATGTCAGAGCCACCTGACATTGATTAAAATTATAAATCCATGTTATATGCATACAATAATGTAATCATAATCTTAATTTGATTATCAGAATGCTTTGATAAAGTTGTTAACATCATGCATAACAAAGGAGGCTTTGATAATATGCACAATTTCATGCGTGGATGAACAAACACAAAGGCAGCAGCTATAAAAACAAGGTGAGCTCTGTTGGAGGAGATGCACCTTGTGAAACTTGTGATGAGCAGGCTTATCTGATATATGAGCACCCCACCGGGAGCAGCAGGAGAGCCTCGGGTAGTCTGAGATTGTCCCTCACCTGATAGATCCAGGTTCATTATCCTGTTCTCACAAATACGCTGAGGTCCGCTGAGTCCCTCAGTCAGATACCTGACCCCGCCCTGTTCTACGGCTGTCAAATGTCCTGGCTCACCCTCGCCCCATCTAGAGGAGAGAGAAAATGTTCTCTTTTAATTAATTAATTAAAAATATTTATTCTAAAAAGGTGAACTTTCAAAAAAGTTAAAACTGTGTGTGATTGCTATCTTCACATATTGCTGTAACATTAATGGTATTGTTCCAGATGAGCTTTAAGGCCTATATGAAATATGTCTCCATACAGATTATTTCAGAAATGAACTGTGTTATTGTTAATAGAAATAACAAATAATGTATGGGGCATGAAAAAGCTACAGAATGCATCTCTTGGGAATTCCACCACGATTTGCCATCCCTCTCACCTTTCTATCCTTTAAACATGTAATGCAAATTCATATTTAACACCGTCCAATAGCTAACAAATGGGGGAGAAATCCATAATTCATGGGGTGACCCGCCAACATGAGCCAAAGAGGCCCTGTGACTGCTGTGGAAATTTGATTGAATTTCAACCTATAAATCATATTTACAGAGCATAATTGTCACACATGTGACCTTTATTCCACCTTCTTCATTCATCAGCCCTTCAAGGATTTCAGTTTTAACCCTGTAGTAATCACAATATTTACCCCAATATATTTCAAAAAGAGTAAACATTAATCTTTAAAACTTTTAGTGCACAAACTGAAGGTGTTTTTTTTTTGTAGAAACTATGCAGTTTGTAGGCATTTCTGTAGCAGCCAGCAGTCTGTGCAGACAGACGTTGAATGTTTTTCCTTGATATGACCATGTCTTGCCTAATATGAAGACTGGACACAGTAGCAAGCTCATGCAAATTACACTGGAACTGTTTGAATTTGCAGATCCTGTAGGGACTGATTTATCTGCAGAGGTTGTGTAGCTGCATGGGGCATCCATCCAATTCACCAAAATTACTTACTTACCAAAAGAGTTTTTTAAAAGTTTTTTAAAAACTCTTCCTTTATTTTTGTCCATTTTGTCTCCTGTCACCTCATTGAAAACATGCTACACACATTATACATGTTCATTTCTCTGTAAAACCGCCAGACTCCACTACATGGGTAGTCAGAACAAAAGTTTGAGGTCACATAGAGGCAGACATTTTTTCTCTTTGCTTCTATTTACAATGCAACACATTGAAATTCAAAGGTTTAGTTTCTTTCATTAGCCGAAGACTAATTAACTGTGTTTTTATTGATTGAATACATCTAGAATTCTCATCATACTACAAGCTTTTGGTTTTGGCTGACCTTACGAACTGCCCATCGACCTGTTTTTTTAATTCGTAATCAGCAATAACTTCTAGGAACTTTCCAGCCTACTGCTGCCTGTGAGAAACACTGTTTTTGGGGGTTGTTTCAGGTGAACGCTCCACCATCACATTTTAGGTCATGAATGAGTCAGTGCTTTGGTCCCTAAGTGTTGTGCAGAGAGACTGTGCTTTGGGCACATATTTCACTTATCACTTACTCAGATACACTGTTAAGCAGAAAGTCACAGGTTCAAGACATATTTTAACGTGCAATGAAACAGTAAAAAGTTTTTTTACACCAGCAGGTCTGAGTGATAGTTGTGTAGTACCAAAACTTCCAATAGAAGCAATGAATCTCACTCACTGTCTTCCTCTGCCAGTATTCATTTTATTCAATTCAGTCCAACCCGATGATAAAATGTATTTGTTATTGAATAAAGAGAGGACATGTAAGGGATTCCTTGCTTGTTTTGAGTCTACAGATTTTTAATCATAGGCACCAACCGTTAAGTTGTGTGATGTGTAAAAATGATTCACTTTCTCTTCATCAACAGCTGGGTGTTATAACTGAATCAGATGTGCTTAAGAATAACCATTTGTATATTAATTACTCCCCCCATGTTATATTGAATCAAGAGGAAAACTTTGTTTTCTCATGTACCTCCATGCCATCGAAAAACCCAGAAAAGTCTTGATGAACTTAAGTCATTGGGGGCAGTGTTTAAAAGGAGCAAAGTTGTAATTGTCAGTTGTTGCATAACTAACTTACCTAGTTGATGCTAACATTAGCTTGCTACTATTTGTAGCTAGATACTACATATATTACTTTATGTCTAGAGTGAAAAACAAAAGAGATAATATGGAATATGTTTGGCACATGTGAACCAACATTTCATAAAATGCTATTTAGCAACATTGCAAACTGGGAAGATTTTAACTAACATATCCAGACATGCATGAATAAAACAAGTAAATCTATATTGTGAAACTTTTTACAAAGGATTTGCAGTTTAATAAATTGTTTGTGGAGCGAAAATTGTGAATTACAAGCTACCTCTTGTGATGCCACGGTTACCTTCTGTTTAACCAGACTCTATTGTTTGCAACAGATGCTTCCCAGATGTTAATTCACACATTACTTAAGTCTTGATTAGTTGTAATTGTGCAACCAGATAAGTTTGAAATTAATTTGTAAGAATGTAGAAAGGACATCAAGCATAAACCTAAATTATTTTCAATAGCGGCTTTAGCCCAATCCAGACCACTGAATTCTCAGAAAAGTAGGTTGGATAATGAAAATTCCTATTTCTTTCTTGCTATAACTTGACGTAGTTTTTTTTAAGTTTGACACTCAGTACTCATCTCAAACATGTGTTAGCAGTGATTTTGAGAACCAATGTTTAATTTGCAGCTTGTTGGCAAAGTCAAAGTCGTCCTTAACCAATAGGAATGTCAGCTCACCTGGCCAATGAACGTCTGAACTGAACTGAATGAACTTGAAGTGGGAATACACACACACAAAGCACACATGCACACCCACACAGAGCTCCTAATGCTTTATTTATTTATATTTTCATTGCTTATGGATGCGGAAAGAGTGATGCAGAGGGAGAGAGAGAGGTGGCGGGGAACCATGTTTTTGAACAGGTTGGAGATGATCACAGAGTCTGAGGGGCTAGTGTTAATGACTTATTCATGGACCCTTCTGGCCCCTCACGGCCCTTGGGAATACACCAAACAGATGCAAGAGGGAAAGAGAGAAGGATGGGGAGGAGGGAAGATGTAGGGGAAGGCAGGAGTGATGTGGGACAGAGGAGAGAAACAATGCGCTAGGACAGCGGTGGAGGGATGCAGAGAGGGAGGGAGGGATAAGCTTTGCATAAAAAGACAAACACAATAGCAAGATGAAAGAGGAGAAATGAGGTGTGGAAGGGAACAGACGGAGAGAGTGCTCACACCGGTGACCACGTCCTTAGCTTGGTATCAGTCCTGGGAGTCCAGTTCTAGGCACCCAGAGGTGCTGCAGGAGGACTAACTGGCTGGCTGAGCAGGTGACAGACTGTTGGACTGCATCATTGTGCTCATTTCCATCTACATCTGCATCCAAGAGAGGAAGGGAAGGAGGGATTGTTGTAGACTTTTACGAGCCCGTAAGATGTAGATGCTGTCTCTGTTTATATAATATATTGAGTTCATATACAGTCCATGGAGATCACTGCACTCCCTCCTGAATGTAAAGTGTATGGAAGAGAGCAGACTGTCAAGTAAATGGAAAGTGATATGCTAGGGATGTCAGTTTTGGCTAACTTCACTTTCAATAGGCTAACACCCATTAACCTGTAACTACGTGCTTAATTCTTAGGAAAAACTGTCATGAAATACAAAACGGCCTTTTCTTTTAGTCCAGTGATCCTTTGCCTCTGTGAGTTTTAGTGCATCTTTCTATATAGAGGTTGTAAAATTTGAATGTTTTGTGATGTAGATGTCTTGACATTTATTTTCTGTTGGCTTTACTAACAAACAGCCAGGTGCTTCAACATGTGGAAGCATGCCCATCACCCAGCCTTTGGTCTCCACTGGCTCCTCGACTGCTCAGTACTACGCACACCTGGGTCAGGTGGGAGCTAACATTAGCTTGCTAGTGGTGCCGGTCATTCTGTGATAACAGCTGGTAACGCCATCCAGCAGCAGGACATTATGCCCATTCTCTGGTCACCCTGGTGAGTAAGTGAAGTAATTTTGATTCCAGATCCCTTTTAGCTAATGGTGGTAACAGAGCTAACAGTGATAAAAAAGTTAATAGTGCTGAAGGGGTCTTACTGCTCAAATCTGAGCTTCTTACTCACTGAGGCGGGCTAAGGAGTGACCATAAAATGTATAAATAATGGATGCAGTGTGACGTCACCCAGGTGTTTGTGAATTTCTGTTTTGAAGCTTCAGGTTTGCCATTTTGGCCTTCGCCATATTTGGCTTTTTTTTTTTTTTTTGGAGCCAAAAAAGACCATGTTTGGACAAGAGGGTGGATATGTGGAGGAGTTGAGGGGGTTAAATGACAGCCATGTCATTTAAGCAGCCCCGTCCTTAAATATGCATAACTTTTGGCCTCAATAAAATGTTAATGGTTGAGTTATAACTCTCCCCCTCAAGTGGCCATTTGATGAACTACAGTTTTTGGTACTTTCCCATTGGTTTAATTTTCCATGTAGCCTCAGAGGTTGCTGTTTGGGAGTGACTGGAGGGTGGGCACAATGTTTCCACATCAACACTGAGTCAGGGTGTCACTGCTAGAGCTTATCGCTAAATTAGCAGTGTCAGTAGCTTGCTAGTTCCAGCCAGACCCAAGTGGGGTGCAGTGCAATAAACTGAAGAATAGCAAAATGAATCTATAGATTGACATGAATAACTGATCAAAACTATTCTTAACCATTGACATCCCTACCATGCACCATCATCACCCCATGCTCCCCCCCAAAAAAGCTTTGAATAACCCAAATGACACAACAATTAGGACAGAATAATTAGCAGTGAAAAATGCTATCTATTAACACAGTTGGCTAAATTGCACTTTATGGAGTGCACAGCTATATGCAGATGTTCTTCTTCAAAGACAGACAGTGACAATTAATGTGTCTGATCAACACTGTCTTGCCATCGCCTCATTAAAACATGACCCTAAAATAGTTACACAGTCTCAGCAACTCTTTCATACAGGCACCGCTAAAAAATGGAAGCATTTGAAATATTGATCAAAACTACTTTTGATTCCTTTTTGTCTCCTTTCCCCCTGTCTCAGCGTAATAAAAGACAACTTCATTATCAAAAACACAGATGAGATTTTTGAGGACCCAGTCGATTTCTCAACCCTCAACAGAATTCGAGACCTTGTGATGTTTTTTTTTTTTTTTGTTGCACTTTTTGTTCAAACACTTGTTTACAATTTCCACAATACCTCAGGTTGTTTATCCAAGCCATCAGAAATCTCTGTCTTAATCAGAGCTGTGTTCAAAGGTAAGATAAGGGCTCGGCAAATCCATCTTAACCCACCAGCGACACACTTCACAGCGATTTACAATGTGTCTTGTGTTGCTCATGAAAAAGAAAGTCGCAGCCTTGTCTTGATAGAATGGCAGATATCCACAAAGAATTGTGGGTCTTTGTTTTTTTTCAGTGAAACATCAGACCTCAACATTTCTTGAAGCATGTGGCAAAATTTAGAATGCCTGAGATCTTATTTGAGCGGTGCAAGATGAAATCAGATGAAATGTTATTGACTGGCTTTGGCTTGAAACTTGCCCCAGCATCTGCATAATTCAGGATGATGTTGCCCCAGTTTTGCAAAACTCTATTTTTGACCTCAAGTTAAATCAGATTTTGTTGCTTGTGGCAGAGTGCTCCCTCTTTTGGACAGGTTCTGAAACATTACTGCAGTTTTCCCTTTTCATCCTCCTGCATCGTTTTTTTTTTTTTTTTTTTAAATTTTTTAAATTTTTTTTACCCCTTTTGTTTGAGTGAATAACATCCACTGAGTTTTAAATATTTGTGTACTGTGCTGCTATATGAGTGTTTGTTTGATAATACCTATCCCGTAGTAACTACAGTATCTCTCTCTGTCAAACACACATGCGCATACACAGAACTACATCGCTTCCAGAACACTACTGTATATCATATCATTATAAAATATTAAATTAAGCTTTTTTTCATAGACGCCAAGTGAGGGGAGAAATCATTCTCTACCCACACTCCTCACCTCCCCATCGTTGCAGGAACTTTGATGCAAATCCTTAAAAGGGCAGAACTGGCGGGTAAGCTGTGCATCGCCATGGCAATGCGGACTGGGAGAAATCCATTTTTCATAGACAGGCACTGCCGGTTGGGCTACTCGGAGTGCAATGCATGTGATATCAAGAGAAAGGAGAGCCAAGGGGAAAACCAAACACACTCAAACAGCCAGAAGTCTGACAGAAAAAGCTTCAAGATGGGGCTTGAAAAGGTTGTACTTTCTAGTGTTTTAGGACTGTCGGTGGCCTGTTTCGCTCACTATATGTTGTGGTTGATAAGAGGAATTTGGGTGGGTACCACTGGCATATATGGAGAAAACTCATGAATGCAGATGCTCAGATGCAGACTATTTCTCTTACATGTTGCCAAATTTGTTCGTCCAGCTCCATACTTATAGTGTTCAGATATCAAAGTGTCATCGATCTACACACACAACTCTTGGCAAGATCGTAGATAAGCATGTTTCCCAAAACTTCAAAGTAGTCTATTTGTATCTCTAGTTAGATGCAAACAAGTTGTAGGTAGGGCAAAAACTGGAGGCAAGAAAGAACTAGAAAACATCTTGTGATGGGATTACTCGACACGCAGCACAGCAGTCTGCAAGTTAAACCAATGTGGATCAGGGGCGTAAAGTTGGGGGGCAATGACCTCTTCGGTGCTTCCTAACCCCCACTTCCAGTCCCCTTTCTTGGACCACACCCGTCTTTGATTGCGGCCTTCATTTAGATTCCGTCTACACAGCTGTAAAGTGTCATGACTGCATCATACACACACACACAGACAGACAGACACGGGAGACAAATGATTTTTTCTGATCCTGTTTGATTTGATCTTTGAATTACACATATGAGACTGTGAAAGATGTAACTAGAACGACTACACAAGTCACTTAAGTGACATCATAGCTTTCGCTCTCGCTGAAGTTAAATTGTCTATGTTTCATACAGAGATATGCTCACACAAGCAGCAGGTTTTGCTCATTCTTTTGATTCCCAATTGATAATGGATCCAACACATGAGCTAAGATAACATTGTAATTGTGTTTGAAACATAACTAAGTTACCTAGCTGGTGTAGGTGACATACATTGTTCAAGTCGAGAGATGTAGTTCACTGAGCAGTGTTCACGCACAAAAAAAGTGGTACTATGTCAGACTGCCACTCTTCTTGCAAATGTATCTTTTAAATTGACAAACATGTATAATCCATTGCACAACTCAAACAGGATAGAAAAATTATTTGTGTCTCACCATTGACTATTCTACTCTTTTTATTATTATTACTCAAAATCCAGCATTTTCAATAACATTAATAAAGTTGGAGGAGAGATTCAAAAAAGTGGTTAAAATCAGTGAAGCAGATATCCTTACTTTTAGTCCCAAGTATGAGCTCAGCTTTAAATATGCTGGATCCTATAATCCCGTAATGCAACTTAAAAGCATCTTGCAGAAGGCATTCCCTGCCTGTTAGTAAATGTCTTCATCTTTAAAGCCCCATGCTGGCAGTATGTAAAGAAAGTGTTTCTTTGCTCAAGATTACTGATGTCATTAACAAGGTTCCTCAGACAATGGAAAGCTCCTCCAAGAACAATAAAGACATTATACAACTTTTTTCACCACTGGCTGAGTAGTATTCCCAATGATGAGTAAACTGGCCTTTATGTGTAACATCAGAGGACTGCTCCTTTATAGTCAATAAATAATAGCTATGCATTTTGCATCATTATGAGATAATTCTGCGTAGGAGTGTATGTAACTGTTGGCACTAGTTGTCCATGCAGTGGAGAAAGTAAAAAGAAAAACAAAAAAGAAAAATGTATATACCAATACTCAGTTTGGACACTATTCATACAGTACCTGTTTGTAGTTTATTAGCTGTTCATACACAAATAATATATCTATATTAATTTACATCCATACTACAAACAGCCCATTTCTACAGCCTTCCACATGTTCACAAACACCAAATTTCCCCCCAATACACACACACTGCATGTAAACACACACACCACTGTAGCTGTTAACACCTGCTTATATACACATTAGTTTTGCATGGGTACCTGTGCAATGACTATAATCCATCATGGGCTGTGCCACCCTGGTATCACAGCGGAGCTACAACACAGGCCTGCCGATGTTGGGCACGCTGCCAGGACCAGAGGAGGCAGAGACGATACACACAATCTCCCCCCACTGCTTAACAAATGCTGCCGCCTCCCCGCTCTCTTACACACAATCAAACACACACAGGCAGATGCAAATCACATGCACGCGCAGACTTGATTATGGTCACACACATATACGCACACAATAAACCCTTACAGGCACATGTGCATGCCTTCACACATAAACTCATCCTCGAGATATGCAAGCTGACGATCACAGATGTGTCTTTATTATGCGTTGTTAGTTTGCCCTGTAACAATGCTGGGTCACTTTCTGCTATAAATTAGGCGAGATTACTTAGAACTATTTAGAACTCCATTAGCTGCCAAACTGCATCGTTTTTCAGGCAACTTGACACATCAAAAGCTCTTATGACGAATTTAAAATTTGCACTGTGATGCAGCAGATGGTGAAGATGATGTGTTCTTTTTTTCTTGTGTAGTTTTTCTACGTGATTTTATGATATAGCTGGAAAAGTGCACTCAGTAGAGTTCAGATCTTCACCAGGTGGCCAAGTAGCCTCCCGGGGTTATCCTGGTTATCCTGGTCAATTCTTGTTATTACAGCAGACTTATTTCAAAAGATGCTAAGAAAACTATTTGTCTATTTTTGAAGGATGATTTGTCTATAGGCAACAACACAACAAGGTTGGAAATAACAACAATGACCCCAATTAAAACAGCCAAAAAAATGTTTTACTACATTACTTGCTTACATGTTTATGGTAGAAACATAAATATTAAGAAAAATTGACTAAATCAACAAAATCTTTAATTCTGCAAATCAAACACACAAAATGCTCCGCTTCTGGAATGCTCTCAGTGTGGTATGAGGCCATGCGTAGGATGGAAACTGCTGGTGCAAAAGATGACAAAAATTAGGAATCATTCATCTTGACTCATGCCTAACGTTAGTGGATCCTAAAAAACTGACTATGGAATTCACCTGCCTATTCTTAAAAATATAGACTGTATAATGGATGTAGCTAATGTGACATCACCCATTGGTTTGTGGACTGCCAATTTGAAGCCTTGAGTTCGTCATTTCAGCTGTTGTGGCCTTGGTTTTTTGGAGCAAAAAGTATCCATATTTGGGCAAGAGGTTGGAGCTGTGGATGTACAAGGACAGGATTTAATTTCCAGACAGCCTGTCACTCAAATTGTCCCGCCCTTAAATATGCTTGACTTTGGGCCTTGTTAAAATGACAAACTAGTGAGTTATGAAAAAAATTCACCCCCCCTACAGTTGTAATAAATGTAGAAATTATCCAGAGAGAGCATAACCCTTTTCTGTACTAGGCTGTTAACATGTTTATTTCTGCTGTAAATTTGGGCATTTCAACACTGGGGGTCTAGGGGATTTACATTGTTTTGGAGCCCTTTGGCAATGGCAGCAGTCAGACTATATAAAACAGTGAATAAAACTGTTTTTTTAAACAACGGTGAATCACCACTACCACAAGGGCTCTTTGAACATACAACCATACATGTACACACAAAATATTAGGCTGATTGGTCCAGTAGTATTCAAGATTAGCTGCAGACAGACAGATACACACACACTCGCACACAAACACATGATCCCCTCTGGGGTTTTGCCAGGCAGCAACAATATGGAGTAGGCAGGTACTGGTACATGTAATGAATCCAGACTTTATTTTATGAAAACTACAGGAGGTCACAAAGTACCTTCCCTCCTCCATGTTTCTAATTGTTATCCAGATTATATGGCTTGATGTAGTGATGATTTTAATTATTAAAGCACATTAAAAATCAAACAGGCCTTTATTTTAAACTTCAGGAGAAAGCAAAGAGGCTTCCCATCTCTTACACCTTTTTGTACATAAAAGCCTGGAACGTAAGTACCATCTGATGCACAGATCAAGTGCTGGCCTCCACTCACAGTGTATTCACACTGAAATCAAAAGGAGAGTAAAAATTTAATTGGTCTCTGTGCTCTCACTGGCTTCTCTTTCTCACCAGTTCCCTATTTCTTTCTCTCTCCCCCTTCATATGCATGTCTACGTATGTGTGCAGGCGAGAACACACGCATAAACACATGCACACACTGACACACAACTAAATTTGTATTGCCACCCACCAGCAAACTGGCACCGGCTGTTCTCATGCATACTCACACATGCATACACACTTCTGTCACAATCATTTGTATGCAAAGTGGCTGGCTGTGATGGGTTGCTATGGTTGCTGTTACCAGGTTATGTGACAAGAAGCAGCAAGTTGCTTTACTTCTCATTTGTGACATTGTAAAGGTTTCAGGGTGGGAAGGTATAGCGCTGAAGAGGCAATAATACGACGCAAGTCGGCACACAATGGAAGGAGGAACAATAGAGATGTAGACAGAGAGGGACAAAAAACATTAACGTTGCACAGTTATGGACACTTAAGGGTATAAAAAGTGTTGAAAACACATTAAAACAGCAGTTAAACAAGCAAATTGTTGGGTTTGTGTTAGTCATTCATACGAACACAGGGCTGTGGAGGTAAAAATATTGCTAGCTCTGCTGAAAAAAAATAAAAAGGACACAGTATTGTGAGAGGGGGGAAACATTTGATAGCCAGCCAACATGAAGGACTCGGCTCCGTAATTGCCTCCATGAGATTCGTTAGTATGCATGTGTGTATGTGTGTGTGTTTGAGGCAAAGTGAGTTTATGGGGATGCTCTGTGTGTGTCTGTGTTTATGTCTGGAGCAGATAACACTGACAGCTTAAGGTCATGAAGAAGGGGAAGGGCACAACTGAAGACAGTGTATCTTTGATCTCAACACAAGGAATGTGTGATGGTGTGTATGAACCGGCATGCGCTGTTCGTAGAGGAGATAGATGGCAGAGTCAGCAAGCTGTGTGTGTGGGTGTGTTTATGCGGTTTGGCATGCATGCGTGTGCATGTTTAATGCATGAACATGTTTGTATTACATCTCTGTGTGTACGTGTGAGAGGAAGAGGGAAGCCATTTTTTTTTCTCCAAGCTTTTGGAAGAGTTCTCAGTGTGTGTGTGTAGACATGTGTGTCTGTGCATAGGTGTCAGGATATGGTGCAGACGATGCCTAATAGGGTGTAGTCACAAGGTTACAGGTTCTCATGGATGTCGCACAATTGCTCTTTCTTATACTCTTCAATGAAAACCTATAATTCAGTTTGCCAAGGTTGACTCAAAGTGATTGTCAAACAGATCATGAAGGGAACAGACGCCATTGTTAGTTTTCGAAATACCTCTCAATGTGACATTAGGAGTTTTATACACGCTATAATCACATAATACCAATCAAAAACTGTGGATCAGTGTGGATAATGGAAGGCAATCAACATGGTGTCTCTGGACAGTCTCCTAATGGAGCGTTTGACTAATTGACTGAATCTATCCGTGAACTGTCTTGGCCCCCTCAGCTTCTCCGTCACTCCTTAATTGGCTATTGTTCTGTTATTACCAGTTCTCCAGGGCAGGACCATCTGCCAGCTCCAACAGGTGAGTCGTGAGAGACTCATGTGTCTGTCTGCATCTGTCTTAAGGTCTTTGTATATTTATCGGCACTGGCACGATTACGCCTGCTTTTTAAAAATCAATATGCTTTTGAAAAAATGCATTTGCAACATAAAATGCGGGAACTTTCCTGTGCGACTGTATCTTCCTATTTTCCTTCATTATCTGAAAAAAAGGTAAGAGGGGCCGCAGCAGGGAAAAGGGAGAAAAGAGGAAGGAGTTGCAGAAGGAGGAGAGGGACCTGTATCATTCATCAGCTGTGCAACAGTGCGTGAACCGTGCTGGCTACGGTATTATTTTAACTCTCCCTCTCATTTACCTTATTATCTCCTTATCTATGCGCATCATTATGGTGGATGTAGCCTGTGTGATGAATAGCCTTTTTGATTAAGGATGCATGATTCCTTTCGTTTAACATATGGTGCGAGCCTTGCGTCTGCCGCTGCACTCCAGCTTCTAACAGCAGCTGCATGATAATGTATATTAATTGTGTGATCTTTAACCTTGTGGAGCAGTTATTTGGAGACTGTTTTGCTTATTTCCAATGAGTTACTCCCTTTAATAAGCTATTAGCAGTCTTACCTAGCAATTTTGATTGCATCTTCAGCTGTCTTGTTTAGTGTTTATTAAATCTTTGTTTCAGGAAAATGTATCTAGCTGCTGGGGCTCGGTTAATGTTACTCACCTGGTGTGCAACGTTCTTAATGAGGGGTGAAATTACAGCAGATGAAAAGTCATAGTACTGCTTAGTTAGAGGGTTAAAAACAATGAAAAGTGTGATCAGGACACAAGTGTCTGGATCCAGTAAAAATAGTCTGGCTGCGGCGGCCATGTTGGTGCCACATGTTTTGTCCTCATCACCAGGAAATGCCTGAGCCGTCTGCCTCTCCAACTTCCCGTGAGTGCTTTGTAGTCTCACATGAAACAAATTTCAGT
This sequence comes from Plectropomus leopardus, assembly GCF_008729295.1. Classification (NCBI taxonomy): domain Eukaryota; kingdom Metazoa; phylum Chordata; class Actinopteri; order Perciformes; family Serranidae; genus Plectropomus; species Plectropomus leopardus. Next base: position 13,554,739 of record NC_056464.1, read on the forward strand.
CTCTGATTCATCTGATGCCACACCACATGATTAAAATTCATCAGAATTCCTTTCCATTTTCTTACTTTTCCCTGCAGTTAACAGTATATTTGTTTCCTGGAGCTCATACTTTAGTGCACAATACTGTATTTAATGAAAGAAAAGACATCAGACACTGACAAATTATCAATACACGTTTGGCACATTTTACTGCGTATTGACAAATGACTGCATGGGGGTTTATTAAAATGAATGTTGGTGCTCAGACAAAGGTTAATAAGCACTCAGTTACAGATTAGCATTTTGCTGAAGCTTTTCCTATGAACGGTATTTCATGTTACACAGGGAGCGCCCATGCAACAAAAAATGCAACAAAAGTAATGTGAGCTGCTGCTGCTGAGCGGTTTTAAGACCGAATGAAAAGTGCAACAGCCGGGTGGCTGCATACCTCGAAACTGGGTGTTATTCAGAGAGAAATATGCTCACTGAAAATACGGATCATCTAAGTAACCCCCTTTTGCAGTGGATGAGTGTAACTAAATACATTTACTCAAGTACTGTACTTAAGTATTGTACAAATTTCATGTACTTTTACTTTATTAAAGTAGTTCTATTTTCTACTACTTTATATTTCTGCTACATTACATTTCAGGGAGATATATTGTATTTTTCCTCCACCAAATTTATTTGACAACTTTAGTTATTGGTTTATTTTGAGGTGAACATGTAACATGTTAAATGTATGATCTGTTTAAAGTTTAAATTATGTATGCTTATAAATTAAACTACATTACAGTATATTACTTAGAATTATGGAGTGCTTTTGAATGCAGGACTTTCACTTGTAATAGAGTATTATTATACTTTGGTATTAATACTTCTACTTAAGTAAAAGATCCAAATGCCTCTTCTACCAATGCCAGTTTGTGCAAGGGCCCTGACACACCACACTGACACTCAGCTGTTGCTCAGTGTTGGTGCCCTCGTTTTTGCGGTGTGTCCTGCACCATACGCACCTATCAGCCTTTATTACCTGTTTTTTGGCTGATTCAGCATTTTGAATCTGCATTGGAGCAGGCAGAGCACAGTGGTGAATGAAAGCACTCAGATTTTCATTCAGCTGAGTGCAGGAGAAAGCCAACAGATGGCTAAAGTTACGAGGACTCGAGATCCAAACAAATGCATTATATTAGCTAAGATTATGTTTTTAGCCACTGAGCGCTTTAGCAGAAATGGTGCATAATTGTTTTTGTTGTTGTTGTTTTTTCCCTAACTAGCATGTTGAATCCATCCTTTCTCCTGGTTTCCCTTTTATAATGACAAATACAGACTGCCAGGTGCAGAATGCACTGTGCTAATTGGCCGTTGCTGTAGTCTTCCCAGTGTGTTCAAGTGCAACTTTTTGGACACAAGCCACATGAGGCAAGGCAACTGTCGGCCTTCATCGCCACTGGTTCTTTGATTTTGGTTTGGTGTCTCTGGGCCTTTAAATGCAGTCTCAAGCACTTAGTATGTAATGCTGCAGCATCCCAAGGACAGGTTTTGTGATATACTGCCTTTATATCTTAAGTAGGGTTTAAGTAAGGAGAGAGCAACTGAGGCAAAACGACCCATTAATGTTGAAGATCACTGTCACGGTTAAAGGAAACCAATACTGACTGTTAGTAAGAGAAAGAAAATGACCTCAAGTCTTTACATCCAGACCGTTGCTGCCCTATAAGAACATTGTACTATCTGACTTGGCTCTGAATGCCAACACTGTTGTTTGTTTAAACATATTACCAATTCTGTCATTTTTTTGGAGAGTGAAAGCAGCTCTCTAGGTGGTAGAGCATAGTCTAATTAAAGGTGTAACTTTTTGCTTTCCTCAGTCAAGTCCTGGTAACAATATCTATGAGGCAAAACCACTTAATGTTCCTACATAGGTATTCCCAGTTGATGCAACAATGGTGCAGTCCTTAATTTAAAGTATTTTTCAAGTGATTAAGTTGATAGTAACCCAATAAAAAAGCTCCTGACCCTCTTAGGATGTCAGACAACTTTAATAACTGACGCAACATGAACCATTACAACCCATGGATGTCATTTTGATGAGCCTGGAATAAATGGGGGTGAACACTGTCTATTTAGCAAAGCACTTTACTTAGCCTCTTCCAATCTGAGTCAGTTTGGAACTGTAACGTGCATGCTGTGTTTCTGACAGGATACAGATGATGTGTTGGAGAGGGGCTGCGCTCACTAGCCTGACTGTAATGAGTGCTAGCCGCTAATTAGCTTGTTGCTGGATGCCAGATATGGCTGGAGTTAAAGCCCCGTCACCGGAGCAGTGCAGCGAGGAGAGGAGAGAGCTCCTCTAATGAGCTCTCAGTGGTGTGTTTACTGTTAACCAAAGTCATGGCTTTACTCTCGGTGTGTCTCTCCCTCCATGTGGCGCTTGCGCACACACATACACAAACTCTTGGATCTCAACAGCCACGCACACACAAATCTATATTCATAACTCGTGTGCGAATGAGTACACACACACTAACAGAGGAACACAGTCAGGCGTACACAAAAAAAGCACCTCACTGATTCAGTCCTCAGTGTTTGCCAGTGATGGGGGCCTAATTAATGTGGCTACACTGCAACTCTTCATCATATCTGTAACAAGCAATCTCCAGTCAGACATGATAGGCTTGATGTATGACGCATTAGTTAGCTGTGGATGGCTACTCCGCTGTGGAGCAAAAGGGAAAGAATGCTCTGCTTTTGGTCAATATGAATCTATTCCCAAGTCAGCTGCGTTTTCTTTTTTCCCTCATTTGTCCATTTAAAGGAGCTGTGCCTCTTAACAAGGGCAGATAGACTGCTTTAAAGGACATAGACACAGCTTTGTTTACCTATTTCTATAAGACTAATCACCACAAGGATTGAGGGATACCAGTGTCACCACCAGGCAGGCAATTACCTCTTGAGTGCATGAGCGAGTGTACATTTGTATCCACCGAACTGCTCTGTGGGCCAATCATAACACAGACGCACAAACACACACATCATGTAGAGCAGGTATGAGCGCAAGTCAGTGTGTGTTTGGTTTCTACCTTGAGTCATTGGCAGCAGCAACTAGAGGACGTTTGCACAGCAGTGACTGGAGTGCGAGCGAGTGCCTGCGATGTGGTCCCCCTACGGTTCATTAAGAATACAGACCTGACAGAGCAAACTCATTCAGGATGGATGAGCTCAACGTACACACGGACACACACACACACACACTCACACACACAAATGTAAAACGCATACACCCGCCATGACTATTTACCTTTTTTATATTTTGCTTTCAAGAGAGCTTCTCTAATGAAAAACAAGTACTTTGAACTTATCTGTTGAGGTTGTTTGTTAAGGCTTTGGTTTGGCTGCAAAGGGGAGACAGTTTGCATGTGCACTTATTGTTATTGTCACTAGATATACAGGTTATTTGGGGAATGTATAGAAAATAGATATGTTCAAAGTCTTACACAATAGAAAAACACACACCAAGATTTGTGTATGTCAGATGTAGCCTACAGCTTAACTGATTACACAAATTGAACAGTGTTTTTCTCAGTTCACTGTAGTATCTTGGTAATTTTACATATTTGGCACTTTTAGAGCAAAAGGTGTTTTCCTTAATTGGGGTAAAGGATGAGAGAAATCAAAGTTACCGTTTTGCTGCTGGAGAAGCCTGATTTCTTGGCCATGAATACATTTAACTGGATTTCTAAAAAGGTTTTAACATGCACTGAGTGCATCATCCATGGGCACTTTAGACAATTAAAGTGTGGCTGTGACATCAGTGCAGCAGCATAATTTAGCAGCAATGTATCCTCCTGTCCTGAATAATTAGAAAATAAGTGAGGGTAACCTGCCTTCATGTAATAGTTTGACATTTTGGGAATTGCGTTATTTTGCTTAGTTGAAGAAAGTTGTGAGGATGAATACCAATCTCTACCGGCAACGGCATCAACGGCAAGTTAGTCTAGATAAGCTTATGCAGTGAAAACGGGGGATATAACTAGCTTGGCTTTTACCAAGTTTTAAAATACTACCAGCTGACTACCAGCACCTCTAAAGCCCCATGTTCTCATCCCAAATTGTCACTACTTTGCAGTGGATTTCCACGCATTCCACATCCCTCTGCATCTGTTGTTAATGTTGTGGCATGCCGCAAACCATGATATCAACACAAGCACATGGTGCGATTGTGCTGCATACATTTATGTTTACACAACACAAGCACACGGCAACCAATGCAGGAACGTCAACAAATGCACATGTTGGCACCAACGGTTAGGATAAGGCAACAAGGGCATGGATGGTTATATTTAGGCAAAAGGAATACATGGTAAGGTGGAGAAAAGAAAATTCAGTTGAGATGGGGAGTGAACACTGGACTCCCACATGAAAGTCTGGGGTTTGTTAGATCCATCCACCACCCCTCGCACCCACACTTTAGGGACTGCCGTGCTTCTTATATTTCATTATTACTGGCAGTGTTTCAACCTGACGCTGTATCATGTGAGCAGACAGGTTCAGTCTGGCCATGCAGCAGTGCATAATAACACAGCAGACAGTTCTGTCCGACTGCGTTCTCAGCTGACAAGATTCAGCAGTGTATCATGATGACGCAAAAGGCTGCTTTTGGCGGCGGTAACTGACAACTTCGGAGTGACAATGCGCTGAAATCTCAGTAATTCAAATATTACATCTTATATGTTTATTTTGTACAAAAAAATCTAATTCAAAACAATGACTTGCAGTTAATGGAGAATATGAGGTCACAGCCAGTCGAGTTATTTCCCTGTTACCAGTATTTAAGATAAGCTAAGCTAAACAGCTGATGGATATTTGGATGGATATTATTACCATATAAACAGGAAAGTGGTATCAATCTTCTCATCTAACTCTTGAAAAGAAAGCAAATAATGTGCATTTCCTAAGACATCTGTTGCTTAAACTTGATTACAACCTGATTACAGTAACCCCATTGCCTTTGTGCATGTAAATGTGATGACTCACAAAGCATGTCAGCACAATTGGTAGATCCATTCAAGCTTTGCGTTTGAATTTTAGTGCATGAAGCCTACAAGATCTCACTCACCCATCTGAAGCTGTTTACTTGACTGTATTTTTAGCTTAAAGGGGTGGTTCGGGAAGAAAGAAAGCATGTGACAAGATCATAGCGCAGAGAGGTGAGACTGATCAAATCTCTGCAACGTGAGTAGAAGATTAAAAATGTGTTGTCAATGATGGAAAAGAAACTTGAAAGCCTACAGTTATTTTTTTGTCGAATAAGGACTTTAAAGGTTCTGTATTAACATTAACACTGTTACTATAGCAGCAAAACCCAATTTTCTATGTAAAGATAAAGGGCAGTAATGGCGTCCTGAACAGAGAATGAAGCAATGCTACCTCTGTGTGTTGTAATCCAAGCTTCTCTGTTGTTTGTTTTGGTAGATGGTCTGGCTGAGCGTGCATGTTAGTCTGTGTGTGTCCCTGAGTGTGTATCCCACTGGTTAGCTAATCACCGCCGCTCTGCACTGCTCTCATACAGCAGTTGTGCGCTGTTATCACTGATAACAACAGCACTGTTGCAAAGCACCCACCCACTTGTTCCCCCTCAGGTAAACTGTTAGTTCTGCTAGCAGTGTTCACACTATTAGCATAGTTAACTGCTAGCCGCTGGTTCAGCCACCCCTATGGTGAGAGCTTTGTGCATGCAATCCTGGCTCAGACTCTGAATCATAGCTATGCTCTGAATTTCGCACAAAGCTCCCAACATTAAAGAGAAATAAATGTCTTTTCTTCAGTATTCACTAATCAATTCTCATATTTCTCAGACCATCAGTGTCTCCTTCAGTGCCTGCTTTGGATGTTAAAAGGCCAAAGTAGTTTCACCTCTGTCTCCTCTCAAAAGTCTTTCACATTTTTGGCCATTATTGATGCATGCTGGCCTTCACATTTGTTTCCTCCCTGCAGTGTCCCCGGGTGAGTTGGGACAGATAACGGTCCTCAGTTATTCATGGGGCTGTCGCACACAGTGACTTGTGACTTCCACAGGTCGCCGCAGGAAATAAAAAAAAAGGTTCTGTGACTTTCACAGGGTATGTGTATTCAAGCTGGTAGAACAAGAAATTCCTAATTCTTGTAAAAAGTAAAATGGCATTTTCCTTGTGACATACTATAAATAGCATTGTAGAACTAATCCTGCAATTGCAGGTTAGGGAGCCTCTGGTGATGTAAGCTGGTGAGAAAGGTCAGGGGCTGTGGCGGCATCTGAGAGCTTTCACTCCTTGCTGTTCTGTTCAATAGCTTTTCCCTGCATGGCTCCAGGTCTCTGCCCAGCCGCACTCCCCATGGCTGTATGAATGGCAGGCCTCACTGTCTGCGGCAAGTGTCTACACCTCTATGTGATGCCCAGATTACTTTGTGTGTGAGGTGAATGTGAATACGTGTATGCTTGTCCCCTTCATAACTCTGAGTGCTGCCTGCTGGCGTTGGTGTGCAGGTGGTGTAATGAAGCCTCACAGTGTGAGACTGGGAATATATGTTTTTGTTTTTCAATGCTTCATTTTTCAACCGTGTGTGTGTGTGTGTGTGTGTGTGTGTGTGTGTGTGTGTGTGTGTGTGTGTGTGTATATGATGATTCTCACATTACGACTTGTTGAATCTGAGTGTGTGAAATATCCTGCCTGCAGTAAAAATTACAGTTTCTCATGTGGATTAGAAGCTGCTTCATGCATGCACATGTGTTTGTGTGTGTTCCTCTCTGGCTCAGTGTGTATCCCGCTCTACAGCTGGCGGTGTAAGACCCCCTGCGCTTCCAGCCAGGTGTGCATGTGCACATGTATTTGTATCCATACGTTTGTGTGTGTGTGTGTGTGTGTGTGTGTGTGTGTGTGTGTGTGTGTGCGTGTGTGTGTGTGGGGAGAAAGAAACAGACAGACAGGACTCTCCTATGGGCTCCATGCTGTCACAGAGGAAAGCCGATTATGGGACGTGCCAGGGTGTCAGGAACACCCCCCACCAACGTTATACAGACTCACAGCTTTCCACTCATCTGTATGGATGCAACTGCAAAGCTGCGTCTCCTCTGCTTCCTCCTGCCATCTGGAGACCAGGCCAAGTGCTTCCTCCTCAGCTTGATATGAAATTAAATGGTTGTTGCCCTCATATTTCATAGCCTGGTTTACTACTGTTTGTTGGATATTGAATGGCACCTAACAGGCTGGTAGGAAGCTAAAACTGGGTTAACTAAAATCAGAACTGGACTCCCTTGGGTTCAATAGATTGGAAAGCTGAAATAAAATGTAATCATAGTACCTTGATCATGGTTAAATCCAACACACTTAGAGCCTTTTGAAAGAAAATTAGTTGAAAAAAAGAGACAGTTTTTATGGTGTAATTCCCCAATTGCAAAAGAAAGAAAGACTGTCATGTCATAATTGTTGGAGTGTTAACAGTGTGGCTTCAAAATTTGCAGCAACAGTAGTCCAGACTGAAGTTTCTCAGAAACTACCAGATGGATTGACATGAACTCTCCCAGCTGGCAAGAAATCCTGGACATTCATGCAGGAGTCCGGTGTTTGCTTCCTGTCTTAATGTGATGGTTTTTTTCTGCACCTAGCCATGTGCCTTTTTGCCTGCACCTTGGTATGCGCTTTTGTTGCTTAAATATAACCATGTGTGTTTGTAGCATAATCCCACCGTGTGCTTTTGTTGACATCCTGGAACATCGAACGCAGATGCAGAAGGATACCTAGAGTGTGATATGTAGACTTGGAAGTCCACTGACAAAGTGGCAGTATGTGATGACTTGGGATGAGAACGTGCTGGAATTTCATGTGTTGATGTTAACAATAAGACATTTTGCAGATATTGGGTTTTGTTGCCCATACCTTATAACTAAATGTTGTTATTTTATGTTAAGATGATGTTGGCATGAGATGTCTGGGAGACGTTCCATTTGGTTGCTTAAATACAACTTAAGACCAACAAAATATCGACGTCATTGGTCATAAGTATTTTTTGCCAAATTGATGTTGGCATCAGACATCCTGACATTGACTCTCCCGACATCACAACCTAAATTTAACTAAATATCAGCATCTTGTAATGACACCATGATTTTGGTTGTTTTGGTTTTGAGTGAACTATCTCAGTAGCTCTTCAGAGGTATGTATGTATGATGTATCCTATTGACTTGGGAGATCCCAACTGTCCTCTTGCACCACCAGCAGGTAGACAATGAGATTAATGACAATATGGGATGGATTTCCATTTTGTTACCCACCGATTTCTCACATAGTGTCAGCATCAGATTGAACTTTCACTTTGCTTACTACTTTAGTTTGAGGCCAAATACCTGCAAAACTAACGACAATCCCATCAGACTTTGGGTTTAGTGCTAATTAGCAAATGTTAGCATGCTAATAAGATAAACTATGAAGATGGACATGGTAACATTATACTGTACCTTCTAAACATCAGCATGCTGACATTACATTAACTAAAAGCCTGATTGTTCATGGTGCAGTCTCATAGAGCTGCTAGCAAGTATTTCAACTACTCTGATCCCAGAAATGTCTCTCTATATCTTTCAACTTTGCAAATTATGCAAAGAGAGAGCCCTCAAGCTGTGATTGGTGGGGTATCAACATGTAGTTTGATATTTCTCTTGTTCATCTAACCACAGTAATTTTAGGAACGATTATCACCTAATCTGACATAATGACCATATTGAAAGACATAAATGTGGTTTAATTCAAGGATATGACAGGGCCCTTACTTTGAGGAACTTTGCTGGCAAGAGACAGGCATATTTGTACTGGATGGATTCCTGAGAGAAAGCCTCCAAGCATGGGAAACATTTTATTCTTCTATCTCAACATGTCCCTCCAATATAGCTGTCTCTATCTAAAATACTAGAGAGTGCTACAATGCTCCATAATAAAGTTAATATTAGTTTTTCATGACACAGCTCACTTCATGTAAAGTTGTCTTACTAATAGAATGAGTAATACAACTATCAAGTAAAGTTTTTACTTTGTCTGCATTCCTTCTCAGTTTATAATGTGTCCAGTTCAAAAAATGGATATCAAAGGTTTCTTACTAGTGTTAATTTGTTAACAATAAATTTGACGATAAGTTGACCTCCTGTTATTTCATGAAAAAAAAAAATCACAACTAAAATTAGGGCAAAATCTCTCTGTTCATTATGCTCTGACAAGTAAAGATGAGACAAAATAGTGTGCACTGATTGGGCAGAAAACTGAAGTAAGTTCACAGTAGTTATTTCAAACCAATGAATGCTTTTCTTTTAAATCAATTGTGTTAGCCATCAGCTTACCATGCTCTGTTAAAATGTAGTTAACTTAAATAGAGTTAAGTAAGCTTACAGTAAACATCTACTCCTGAAAGATTATTTATGATTTCTTTGCAACTCATCAACAGATATTGGCTCATTTGGTGAACTTTTAGCTCCACCCAGAGTGAATAAACAGAATGTTTACCAGATGATGCTTATCTGCCTGAATGACACAGTTTATATTTGATGATGCTGAATTTAGCGGAAGATATGTTATACCAGTAATATAAATTAGCCTAGTCGTAATATAAATAACTTTGGGCATAACTTTACGGTAAGTTATTAACACATTGTCATACTAAAAACATAGTTCATGGTATTACTTCTAATTGAAAATTTTAAAGCCAGGAGAAATGTCTTTATGATTAAAATGCTGACTAAAACTATGTTAAAATTAAAGTTCCACTGACCAAACTAAATAAAACACAAAAAGTGACTTTAAACCAACTGTTTATATTATAATATTCAGTAAGCGACTGAGTGAAACAAAATTTAAAATTCTCATCAAAATTAGCACTAGTTCTCACAAAATTATGAGGCATTGTTAGTTGTTCCCGCCATTTCTTGCAGACAATTTTGTCATCAAATTGTTATGACAGCCATGTCACATGTAATTATATCGAACAGCAGAAATTGAAAGAAGCCAAAAGGAGATGAGCAAACTAATTGCCACTATTATGAAGTGCCTGTCTTTTTTTTTTTTTATAGCACTAATTGACTCCTCTTATTGAGCGTGTTTCCCTTTGAGGACATGGTGATAGAATCTGCGAGCCCCTTTGTGTCAAACCATGTAAATGTGTTTATCAGTCATCTAATGCTTTTCCGATGGAGCTTTGTATTTTTCTAAATGGTGGCAAGAAACAAACAGATCTGAGATGGGCCAAAAACCTGTTCCATACAGTGACCACACACACGCACACACATCAGTGATGGAGACACACACATACGTGACTGCAGCACTCTAATTACCAATACAGCACGGCCCACTTTCTGCTGTGCTGCCAGGGACATTTGGTGGTGGAGAAAGTGACCAGGCTCCCATGAGTATCCCGTCCACCCGGGGCTCTTCAGTACCCGCTAATTATTCTTCACACCTAATCTGAGAAGGAGAAGAAGGAGAGACAGATGAGAGAAGAAAGAGAGAAAGTGAAGGAGGGAGAAGAAGAGAGGGAGGAGAGACTGGCCACCAGTGGGACTTGTGCTTTCTTAAGGGAACAATGAATCACATGTAGCCGCCACCTGTCCTGTGTTGTCCCTTCTGTTGCTCTCAGCATTGCCGACAGGAAGACTGTGTTTGTACAGTATCGAGCCAGCCGTGTTGGTATTGGCTAGAATGCCTTTCACTGGGCATTAGGCACTAATAACAGATTGGACAGCCGTTGGCAGAACAATGTCTGTATTTACTTGTTCTGTTATTATCAGGATTTTTGCAGAAGAGCTCTGTCTATTTATGTAGAGTTTTTTTTTTTTTTTATATGTAGTCCATTTTGGTAGATATTTTTACCTGTTAAAATGACCTCCGGCCCTCTTTATACTTGTTGTAATCCATTTTGATGTATATTTTTACCTATCAGAATGACCTAAGTAATCCATTCTGATCGATATTTGTTCCTGACAGACTGACCTACGCCCCTACTACTCTTGACAACAGTAGCTATTCATAAATGATACTTTTGGCCCTTTAGGTTTGTGCCCAATAGGCCTGTTTAGTTTTCCATTCATGCCTAAGGAGTCAGACAAAACTCTCAGCAGTTGGTGGAGACCAAAAACAGAGCTAAATGTATAGTGAATATAGGCCATATGCCATAAGTACGTGGACTTACAATTCTCAGGTGGCCAGAAAAAGGACTCCAAACTCTCATGTTGCTCAGTGTCTGCTATATGTGTAAATATACTGTGAGCTAACATGTTTTCTATAACAGTTAACAAGGTTATTATATACTGTATCTATGTGCTACAAGTTGTTGCACTGCCCCCAAGTGGGAAACATATGATATTGCTAAACCACCACAATTTGAATAGCACTGAATAACTTAACATTACATTAATTTTACATTCCATTAATTAGTGTCACTTATTAGCTTTTTGTATTCTCACTGGTGAGTGCCATTGTCAGGACTGTCATGATATACAGTGTGTTAAACCTGGTTAAAAGTTTCTAAAAGGCGGTGAATGCCCCAACTGTTCCAGACAGCTGGTTACTCAGCTATTAAAAAGCCCTGCACACCCTCATTCCACCCACACAGGTGCTTTCACGTATAATGCCTTATTAGTCCTTTCCTCAGGACTGTGTGCTTGATTGACAGCTTGCTCACTTCCCTGTTAGTTTTCTAGCATCTGTTCAGGCGTGACAACACCTTATCAGCTTCATTAGGATGTAGATTTTGGTGACCAGCTTCCACCCAACTTAAACTTGAGCGAAGGTCTGCTGAATTGCTGAATCACAACTAATGAGCTGTTGAAATGTTACAGGTACTCTCTAAATTATCTATAGGCGGACTATTCAAATGAAGTGTTAGAGGTCTAATCAGCCAACACTTTCTCATTCCCAGGTCGTCAAATAACAACGCTTGTCAGCCCCCCCCCTGCACCAATGTACAAGGCACCCTTTAGCGTCTCTGTGTGATGCACAGCTGTCTCCTGGGTGAAATGTAATGTTTGGTTAATGTTGTGAAATGGTTGCAGTTAGAAATGGAACTACTTGGTAAGATTAAGAAAAATATCTAACGGTTTGGGTTAAAGTAAGTGTTTGTTACGGGGTTATGGTTAGATATATAACATAATGTAACATAAATATGTGACATGTCATGGTTACATTACTTGCATAACGTCAAAATAAATTAATGTGCACTTTGGATTTAACATGGCACACAAACAGAAGTCTCCTGGGTCAAACTGGTGCTTGTTTGATTCATCTATTCTCCCTGATTACATTAGCGTCTTCATTATTTTCATGCAGGAGTCCAGTGTTTGTGTTTTTTTCCACACTTTGTGCCCCCTTCCCCTCAATCTTCCCATCTGTGCCCTTGTTGCCCAAACCTAATGATCTGTGCCAGCATGTGCATTTGTTGATGTTCTGGCCTTGTTTGCCATGTTCTTTTGCTGCTTAAACATAAGCACATGCTGCCTCATCCCACCGTGCATATTTGTTGACATCATGTTCGCGGCATCCCAGAATATAAATAGCAGACGCAGAAGGATACCTAACTTGTAATATGTAGACTTGGTAGTCCACTGATAAAGCAGCAACATTTGACAGTTTGGGATGAGAACGTGTTGGCTGTTTATATGTTCTGAATCATATTCCTAATATTGTCATATTCAGAATAATAGTGTAATATTAGTAAATGTAATGAATCTTGCCACCTATGACAATAGCCCTGGAGTCTTTTTTCTGAAACTTTTGTATCAGTAGTGTGTTTGATTACTTACTTGATTGTGTCTGGTCAAATACCCTTTTTAACTTTACTTATCTCTAATGTCTCTGAAATGGCATTGACTCATTACATGAAGCAGTTTGTCACATTGAAGGAAATGTCAAGTGTGCTTTTGAATGTCAAGATGCTAAAATCCCCTCGATATATCCGGATGTCATTAGTTTGATGTGATTATCAGAAGCATTAGCACCACTGAGTGAGTGCAGCGTCACAATGTTTACTCCACTTTCACTCGTTGGAGGAAGACGATGTAGAGGAGAAAGTTACACCATCACCACACAGCAGTCTGTATCATTGGGTGGTTGATTAGGTTGTCATATTTTTGTCAGTGTTCACAACTACTTAATTTCTGATTTGTTTTCTGGCATACAAAGTCAGGCAGCCGTGATGCCTCTGCTACTATCCCTCTGCGTCTGTATGTCGGTCTTCGTCACTCCGCTCAACCTTGGACAACATCCTGAGGCTTCGGGGAGACTTGGCCAAGGTGAAAATTCCTTTTGGAGATTCCCTCCATCCCAGCAGCATATGGACACATGCTTACACTCCACCTCTCCCATCATCCCTCATTCCACTCCATCCTCAATCAAACCCCCACACCCCTCCTACCTCCACCATCTGACTCTCGAGGAGGGCTCAAAGCACGACTGTAATTACAATCAAACACACACCCTTTGCTCTGTCACACACCGCCCTAGCCTGAGCACCAGAGTCCCCACACACAGGCGTCTTCATTCATTTTCTGGCTGCCCTAGATTGATCTCTTCCTGCAGCATATTAAAAAATTCAATGACACGCTCACATCCACCCGCGGCTGATTCTACCTCCATCTAGCGGGCTGGCAGAACGGAGCAGGGATGTAGGGGTTTAAGGCATCTGGAGACGACAGAAAGGAAGGTTGGTGGCTCAGGATGGCGGGATGTAGCGCTCCAGTATTAATTAAACTGGAGCAGGTTCTATAATCTGTGGACATTAGCTAGCACGGATGCTGCTGCAAGCTGCTGCTGGCTATGGTCAGCGTACATGAGCAGCTGATGTCTGTATGGTGCTGGCTGTGCAGGGTGTTGATATAATTGGCACTGTGAGATACAGTGCTGTATGTGGAGCTCTGGCGGTTGCTCCCAACACAAATGTGAATGAATATGATTAGATTTATGGTGAAAATTTGAACAACTTGACAAATTGATAGTAAATTGATAGCGGGGTAATGCCTTGCTCCCTGAGCTCACGCATAAATCAGATGTCATTTGGATTCCTAATGCAGCCAGATGGTATGTGTTTAAGTCGCTGTGTTCTGCCATCTGATGGTGATTGTAAGCCGGCATGTGCACTGTGCATGTGTGTGTGTGTTTGTGTGTTTGTGTTTTCCTTCATTTGACTAGAAGAAAATGCAAGACAAGTACAGTAAGTTTCACTTTGAAAGCCTCTCCAGTGCTTCTTCATGCAGAAGATGTAGTTTGGATGGCATGCTACAAGAATTTTAATACATCTCCGAAGATCCAGCTATCTCAAAATTCACAAAATATTCTGGCTTCTTATTCTTCGTTCTTTATTTTTTTCTTTATATCTCAGGTAGAAACGACCCAACCTGGCTCACGCTGTGACTGTCTGATGTACAGCAGGGTATGAAAACACACGGCAGCAGTATACACACTACATAAATCCAATCTAGCACCAAGCTCCATCCTGCAGCGGAGCCATTCTCTACTGTACACAGACCTCTTTTTTTTTCTATACAAGGGAAAGAAAAACGCTGTGGTTTATGCTGACCCAGGTCTGATCAGAAATGATGTATAGCAGGCGCAACTAGCAGAGAACTATAATCGCCTGCCCCAGGCTTTTAATACTGTTTCTCCCTTTCAATTCGGAGGTCAATTACAGGCAGGTTAAAGACATCATTAAACTGGTGTTTCCTGAAGTGCCTCTTGCTCCCTGTCAAAATAACTTATGATGCATTGACAGGATTGATTTTAAATGGAGACCAACAGCGTGCCCGGAAAGCCTCGGCACAGGCATCTATTTTCATTATGCATCACGTTGCGTCTCCAACAAATCTTTCTCTCTCCTTGGACCGAACGTTGGTGATTTGTCATTGTGGCTTTTATTTTTTCTTTCCTGTTTTCTTTCATACATTTTTCACAATCCGGAGGCTCATTGGTGGACTAGGCTTGAATTCAGCTGGCACAGAATCTTTGATTTAGATGAAGGTTTCCGTCCCAATTATCTGTTGGTTCTGTGTGTGTGTGTGTGCTTGAAGTTGTCTTTGCATGTGTCTTTTTGTGTGTCTGTGTGTGCAGAAATTAGCCAAGCCATTAGAGACCCTGGATTTTGAACTTCATGTGCAGTGGTGACAATAGACTGACCCATAATCTTTACCAGGTCAGCGGTAGTGACCTGGATGTGGCAATCATGCTATCATGCTTATGTATTATGGTATACCAGTATATTTAATTTACAAACGGTGTGATATAAAATACCCCTAAAAATAAAGACCCTGATCTTTCTATTAAGGTCATACTGCAACAGCTGTATTGAGGATTCTGCATGCAGTGCGCATCACGTGCACTGGAGGTTAAGCGCAAGCCTCACTTCATGTGTGAGCAGTGTGTATTCATGCTGGAAGCATTAGTTTTTGCGGCACTGCTACATAAATGCCTACTGTTATAACTACTGTATTTCCAGATTTAAAATACTCCGTGCATTTATGAAGCCATGCAAGCTACTGCACATTCAGCAGCGGGGTCCTGCAAATATTTCACAGTAAAATGCCTTGTGTCAATAACATAAACATTGAGTAAATTTAATGTATTTGTATTTCCTCATGTCTTTGACAGATAAAACATTGTAACTGTAGTAAGAGGTAGTATAGAGTCAATATGATTATAAAAGGACCATTTTCACTGCCTACTTTTGCTGGAAACCACGCGCCATGCGTAAAAAAATCAGTGAGACCCTGTTTCTCTGGAACCCCCCCCCCCAAACAGGTTTCACAACGTGAAAGTCTTAGCCTAGGTTTGATGAAAGAGAGAAACATTAATTCAGAAGGTGTATGGTTGTTTTTCTCTAATTACTAAGGATAATGGGTTAAAAATATGACCTTTTGTTGACATCTGATGATTGTATTGCCTATTAGGTCAACTAGAAATGGCAAACCTGCAGAACTGCAAGCGCCACACACTGACATCGTCACACCCGATGAAATTCTAGGAAGGTATGAAAAAATAGATATTGCCCAAGCCTATCGTCTATGCAGGTGTCGTTTCTCCTCCTCTATTTGCTGCCTCCTGGATGTGAACCAGCAGCTCCACACAGTCTGAAGCTGGGACTTTAGTGTTTAGAAGCACAGTGCCATTTTTTAAATTACTGCCTCTGTTTAGTTAGTTTGAGGTCATATTTTTAGCATGCTTGGTTAAATTCTGATGCACAAGACCCCCTTTAGCCCTTTCCCATAATCCAACCAAGACTTAGGATGGGCCTTCCCATCATAAAAAAAATATTAGACATGCCTGGAGCATTTGCTCCCAAATTTATGGCGGAATAAAGGTGCAAATATAGGTATGAAACAGCAGGAGTACAGGTTCACCCCAAAGCGACCTGAAGCAGATATAATGTGATAATAAGTACATGTTTTTGGTATTTAATTAAATTTATCACATTTGTAGACAGATAAAGGACCCTTAGGATTAACATCTCTGTGAGACTTTGGTACTGAAAATTGAGTTTTTCTATTTCTTTATGCAGGACAGATGGAACCGCGCTTCATTAAAAATGGCCACGCGTGGCAGTGCATGCTGGGAGCTGTTCCGATGGCAACCATTGATCCTTGACACTGGCGATATAGAATAGGGGCTTAATGAATTCACAGAACAAAGTGATTGAGATTAGAGAGCAAAGAGAGGGAAACAGAGAGACAGTAAGAGAGAGATAAAAAATGGAGAGAGAGAGGTGGGGGGAGTCAGGGAGGTTTATGGGAGCAGAAAGGATGGGGCTATTAAAGAGAAGGATGAAATGGTATTGTTCCCCCTTTCCTTTTGGGAGTTTTTGTGTCTTTGTGAAGCTATGCCAGATCGCTGAGCCCGAACCATGTGCTGTGGGGGCAAGTTTGTGTGTATGTGGAAAAGATGGCACGAGCAAAAGAGAGGGAGAGAAAGTCTATGTGAAAATGTAAGACGCAGACATTTTTGAGGGAAAATAATTCCTCTTTGTGTGTACGTGTCAGAGGACAACCTTAATTATAATTGCATAGCAGCTCAAAGCAGGAACTCGAGCCAAGCCCAAGCCAAGCCATGCTGAACTAGACTAAACCAAGCTTGGACCCACTCCGCTCAACATGCTTTGCGCTTTAAGCCCAGGCTAATTGGGCCAAAGGCAAGCAAAAGCCCCTTCCCAGCTGTGACGGGCACTGGACTGAGAAAAGAGAGGGATGGAGAGGAGGAAGAAGAGAGAGACAGAGAGAGATTACACCCCACCCCCACCCCACCATCAATTTACATGAACCCCCATTGGATCAATACCATTTTGTATTCCCCCCCTTTTTTTTGACATTCTCTCCATTCTGTATGCACAACCTGTTTTATTGGCTCAGCTGGTAGGGAACCCCAGATGTTGCGTTCGCCTGGTTGCTCTCTCTGAGTTTAAAGTCTGTCTAGAGACTACCAACAACCAGGCAATCTGGCCAACTAAATAGGAGGACCGTGTGGAGAGGCCTGCACTGGTTATTGCAGCATGTATTTCTGCCAGTCTATCAATTTGAAGATAGGGATTGGATGTCTCAAGTCCACCTACCAGCTGTTTTTGGCAGCAGGGGGCCCCCCAGCCTTGCCACAAGGACAGCAGTATCGGATGCAAAATAATTGCATGTCTGCTCCACAGTACCATGGATTTCATCATCCTGTACACTGCTCGTGGCTCTCTTTCTTGTCTTCTTTTCTGACCCTGATTTGTGATCTTTGTGTTCTTGCTATAGGGACACACTCATATATTATGTAGTGCTACCATATTCAATACTTACATTACTATTCAATGAGGTATCAGGCAGTGCATTTTATTTCATCATGGAGTGGTCTCTGTTGCGAACCTTAACATTAATGAAATAAATGGGAAATCACAACACTCAGATACCGAAGATATGAAGTGTTACAACTGATTGCATGATCTGTGTGCATGTATATGAGTGTATGTGCTGTGTATGCGTGTGTGTGTGTGTGTGTGCGCCTAAAGGGGGGGCTGTGCCCTCGAGGCTAATCTTCGGCACAGACAGATAGGCCGACAAACACACAGCAGACACACACAAACACACAGCAGAGGCACACATGTATGTATTCAGTGCAGGCCCCGTGCCTCTCACTGGCTGAGTGACAGCATGACTACTGCATGCAGTCTCTCCATTATTCAACAGCATTAGACGGAAAGAGGAGAGAGCACAGATGAGAAGTAATAGCGAGAGAGAGGAAGAGAAGAAAACGCTGTTTGCGCTCACTTTCAAAATAATGGAGGAATTCATCTATGCATGCTGAAGATGCCATTTGGTTTGCAAAAAAAAAAAAGACATATAAGAGAGGGAGCATTACAAGCCAGAGCAGACAATGATAAAAAGTAAGAGGAAAATAGACAGAACAAAACAGTCTACAAAGAGGAGCAGTATTAATCACAAATTACAATGCATGCGGGTAATAGGGTTAGGAAAGTCTGGTATGAATTAAGTAGGGATACACGATATTGGATGTTTTGCTGATATCCATTTTAAAAAACAACTCATTTGGCTGATTACATATATATATATATATATATATATATATATATATATATATATTCACTTTTTTCCCACCTAATTTTAGTGATCATCATGTGGAATTGACATCATATTATGCATCCTTTAAAAGTGATGGCCCAGCAGCAGATGGAGACACAAAAGACAATGCCTTTTAATGTATGTAATATTAATTGATTTAGCAAAATAAGAAAAATACTTCAACTATCAGTTGATGTTTTGCCACAAAATTCTCAATCATCACGTGTCTCTGGAGAATTTGAGTCATCTCTGACCGTAGCTCAGGATATATGTGGAATTGGAGAAGAGACCTAGAGACATTGTGTGTGATGAGAAAAAGGCTCTGTATCAGGGTCAACTGATATCCTGTCTCAAATGAAAGATAAGCTGGGGTGATATCATTCTCTGCTTCTGATCTAGATGATAAAAAGGTTGGTTTTGATGAGTTGCCTGTAGATAAACCTTTGCATTTCCACCTTGAGGGCAACATTGTCTGCGTCTTTTTAAAACCACTGCTCTAAGTGGAGAAAGAAAGGTGGAGTGGTTTGGCATTTAAACAATTGTCAGCTACAATGCTGTTTAGAAATTTGTAAGACCAAGACCTCCCTCTCTACCTCTCAAGTGTCGTCTCCTGTTGCCTCTCATGTATCGTCACTGATTAGCACATGGATGAAAAATCATGTTGCACCAGTAGGGCTGATAATGCCTGCAAGTGTATGACACTATGGACATTCTACCTTTTTATCTCCCCATGCAAGACCAAAACGCTGGGCTCCACTCCAGTGTTCAGGATGGGGAATGTTTCAGCAGGCTGGTTGCCGCTCCCTGACTAACTCTGGGACTCTGTGGTTCCTGAGCTGCATCTCACACTGAACCAGACACTGCTTTGATGGTGTGGAAACTAGATAAGGACTTCAAAAACATGTTATCAGTGCATGCTGCATCTGTCGGCCGTCAATCGAAGGATTTGAGACAGATTAACAGCTAGTAAAGGTGTCAGTGCAGACTGGAAGCATCGAAATTCCTTGAAGGGTTTGAGTATTTTTAAGCTTTCACTATTTAAGATCCCTCAGTGTGTAAGACAGTTATTTAGTATGTAGGTACAGTTAGAATGGTATTTGCACTGCTTGTTCTGGCAATCTAATCAGAAAGTGTGAAACCTATAGTGAAGGACAATTCCAGTGTTTTTTGGGTTTTTCATTTCAGTTAAGATAAAAATGCCACAACTTCAGAGTAGATGTCAAAAACAAATGTGATGGAAACATGCTACAGATGACAAAACGTTCTGCAGAAAGCCAAAAAAAAAACCTCATTAACAGCGAAAATGCTGCAAATAAAAAAACGATGCCAAGTCAAAAATCCACAAACCCAGACAAAAACATATGCCGAAGAAAAATGCTGCATATCCAGTTAAGGGGGAGCTAGATGAATCTGTTGCTCTTTTAAAATATTTAAGACTAAGGTAAATATAAAAAAGAATATGACCGCCTCTTCACTCCACTTTTGTACTTGCTTCAAAAATAACTCCACTTTGTTGTCTGGTCACTCAATCTGTCTCGGGAAGACAATCAAGCTACTAAATCTTAATCAATCTATTTAGCACTCCCCCTAGAGGCATGGAGAACTTCTGTTGTGTTAGCTGGGTATGCATCGTTTTCCTGTTGCGTATTTTTTGTGTATGTGTGTTTTTGACTTTGCATAATTTCTATATTTGCAGTGTGTTTGCTGATAATGTATTTGTTTTGACTTCTGCAGCACACAGTTTCAACACATTTCTAAAGTTGAAATTGTTTTGGATTTGTGTATGTGTTTTTGAATTGGCATTAAAGACAAAAAAGGGGACTACCATCAGAGAGTTTACCATATTGTTTATACCATAGTATTCATAAATACAGTGTATTTCGCCATTGTGAACCATGTTATAAATCCATGAGAATGACTTAATTAAGGTAATATTGGATTTTTGCATAATCTACCAAAGTACTTTGAAGGTATTTTCAGGATGAGCTAAAAACATCATTGTCTGGCACTTTTATCAACTGACAATATCTTAATTGATATCATCCATCCCTATGTGGTAATGTAGTTAAGGTACAGATTGAATTGAAAACTTGAAAACTTAAAAACACAAAATTATGCTGAGTTGGTGTTATCACTCAACTCAAGCAAGTTTAAAGAGTTTGCTTATTGATTTCCATTCTTTATAGAAATGAATGGAAACAAACAGCTGTGTGGAATGCTAATAAAGTTCTTTAGCATCTCTTAATCCAGAAATATGGTTTACACAATGGCTGACGGTGACACAACTTGATAGTTGTGCTAAAACAACAAAATTGCCAGTGTCCTTTATTATAGCATTTGTGCTATGTCATTTAGCCTATACTAAGACCTAACTTTCTTGCCTTTTCTTTAAAGTATACACTTAACACAGTCTCTCCTACACTTATCATAAGTTTTCTTTTTTTGTAGCAAGATTATTCTATTTTTCTCCATGTTTATCTTCTCCTGCTCATCAGTCAGTGTATCCTCGTCATTATTCTCCCAGTTAGCTCTATAAAACAACCACAAACCATTTCTGCTGAACAATGTTACCCTAAAATAGGCTTTTGTGGCTCTGAAAGGCCAGTCTGTAATTGTGCATAATTGAGAACACTGTACACAATACATTTGTGTGATTTCATATTAGTCCTCTTGAATGCACAAAGCTCCAAGTCTGAGTGGTTTAGATTGGATCGCAACAATAAGCCCTACTCTACAGCGCTGTAATTATGCAAATGCAATGCATGTTTCAATCAAATCGTGTACATAAAGCACACTCATAATGATTTGAATTAATCACTAGGCATTTAAGAAACTTACCACAAATGATTGAGTGCAGTGAAGAACAGTTTGGGTGATGTTATGACGAAGACTTTGGCTGCTATAATCAAAGAAACAAAACAATGTAGCAAAATTAGTTAACAACCAATAAATCTGTCTCTGCAGCCTGATTGCACCTCATCTTCTTATCTCATGAAAACTTAGATGCACTATATAGTACAAGTGGTCAAACTCTGTGGAACATCAATAACTTACTGTTTTGACTTCTATTCTGTAGAGTGACAAAGCAACACAAAATATCAAGCTTTAGATCATCTAAGCATTTTAAGTACCTGCCAACAAGTACTCATGATGGCTTGCTTTTCATCCGTAGCCTTTAAGAAAGGTGGCAACTTACACAAAAACTACTTTTACAAAGCGTTTAAAACAGTCTCGCACAAGCTGTTCCGTCAAGACTAACAAGCTGTTGTCACAACTCAGACAGCAGAGGCTGTTTTCTCAGAGGAAAACCTGCGCTTCACCTGCGTCTGCTGAGGCTGCAATGATGGGTGTCGATGCTGAAGCCCACTGTGTGGCTGAAGCTAATAGGACTGCCCACAGGGACCGTAGCAACAAAGCTAATGCTAATAGATGTGCATTAATATTCATTTATGTTTATACTGTTATTTATGTCTGTGTTAATGGTGGAGGATACCAGCTGTTCAGCTCAGCAGTAATGTGATGTGGATTGTATAATTGATAAAATATAGATGAGCAAACCTGCACTGGCTCTTCAAGGTTCACTTCATGGTCTGCAGTGTGTGTGTGTGTGTGTGTGTGTGTGTGTGTGTGTGTGTGACTGTATTTGTCTATCTACAACCACTTTATACAGTGCATAGGAATAAATAAGAAAACCATGAAATAACGACTTTAAATCAACTGATTTTAGGCCATGTGGAGGCATCAGAAAAAAAAGCTTCAAACATAAACTTATACAGATACACAGCAACATTAGCATTCATCTGGAGTCGTGTGTGTGAGTCTGAATGCAAGTCCAACTTTCACTCTTCTTTTAGCTCTGTTTTTGGTCCCAACCAACCAACAAATATCTGGCTCTTCGCTAAATTGTTCTGATGGTCCAAAATGCTGAAGCCCCATTAGTTCAAAAAATGTCCAAGTGGACCAGAAGACTGTTTCTCCGACTGCAAACAAACGCCTATGGCTCAGAAGTCCAGCTTCTCCAAAAATACACTCTTCCTGCAGTCAGTTTCAGTTTCCAGCAGTGCGTGAGCCACCAATCCTGGCTGCTTTTCCTGACCCTCTGCAGCAGTTCCGACCCCTCCCTACTTTTCCAACATTTTTTGTGTGTGTTTTAAGCAAAAACTTGATCTTTTCCAAACCATAACCAAGTGGCTTTTGTGCCTTAACCTTACCGCAAATCGACCACAGCATTGTTGACAAATATGAAATTGTAGCTGCTGTTTCTCTTTCTCCATTTTGAGATGATATATTCAGTTACCCGCAGTTTTTTTGAGTAATAAACTTTCCTTGCAAAACAGCCTGTATGGTTAGGATGGATAGTCTAAAGAACTTTCTCTAAGAGCATATTGAGCCTGGCAGCTTAAAGTTGGTCTAATCAACAAACTATTGGGCCTGGTAAAGGTGATGACGTGACTCTCCACCTCTTCAAACCCTTGGGCCTCCTTACATCTATATAAAGACAGTATGCAAATTTAGGATAAACCATGACTCTAAAACTGCATGTGTTGCTTCAGATTTATTCAGAAGATTTGGATGGACAGTTTAAGAAGAGTGTTGACAACATTTCAAGAATGGAGGCCAAGGTTTTCTCCTGCTGCAGAAGAATTTCCTGCAAAGGATTAAAACTAAGTTTAACTCAGTGTTTCAGGGAAGAGCACTGCCAGTCATTTGCTGCAATGTGTATGCAAAATGATGTCTGCTCCAAGCAAATGCCTTTTGAGTTGTGCCAGACCACAACTTGCAAAGCTAGCTTTGCGATCTACTGTGCGTCTGCATTATGTACACATAATTTGGCATTGTATTTCTGTTTGTTGTCACTGATTGCCTTTAAAATCTATATCAGCTAGCTGAATGGTTCTCTTTTACAGCTGACAGCTACACTTCAGCTTCTCATACTTTACAGGAGAAGTGTATAAAATTTAGGGTGATTCAGTGACGTATTGTGGTGAGGATTAGACCAGCTGAAATTTCTCTCAGAGTTTCTTCAGTGTTCATTGTTCAGGAGGTTTTTACTGTGAGCCAAATTATTTGCAAAGGTCTCTTCCTCTCAAAAAACAAATGCACCCTGTGATAAAAACTGGTAAAATCAGTGTTTCTCCACAGCTGTTTGGTACAATGGAGACACGCCACTAGCCTAGCACCTGCTAATGTGTGTTCACCTTTTTTCTCTAATGACTTTAGAACCAGATGAGGTTTTTACAATGAATGTAATTATCCACAGAGGTCTCTCTTCCTCTAAAAAACGGACCGGATGATTTAATCTGGGAAAAACACTGAAAAAAGCCATTTCAGACAGAAAAATATTAGTGTTTTCTGACCTAGGTTGTCATAGAGTGGCTACTAACTATGGCGGCTGACACAAACATAAACGGCCCTACCTAGAGCCAATATTTGGTTTGTTTATTCTAGGCTTCTGTAGAAAAGTGGCAGCATGGTGATCTCCAATGATAAGGACCTGCTCCTTATGTAGATGCACACAATTTATTCTACAGTAACAAAAACACAACGATTCTTGTTTTTTACTTGTTATCCACTTAAGGAAACATACTTAATATTTTAAATGCCATTTCTTACAGTATATCCCTCTGGACCTAAGTCCTAGTTAGTGTAAAACCTCTCTAGGAGATGTTTATGTTGTCTTAGCAAAACCCGTTGAAGCTCTAATGTCACAGTTTCAGAGGAGGAAAAAGC
Source organism: Plectropomus leopardus (assembly GCF_008729295.1). Lineage (NCBI taxonomy): Eukaryota > Metazoa > Chordata > Actinopteri > Perciformes > Serranidae > Plectropomus > Plectropomus leopardus. The sequence goes on from NC_056464.1 coordinate 13,579,058, forward strand.
ATTTCAACAGTCTGACCCTCAGGGAGAAATTAAATATCTCAGCCCTTCTTTGCTATCTTATCTCACAAGCCGCCCCTCTAACTACATCTGGTGTCACCTTAAATCCAATATTGTACATCGTGACCGCATGTATCACACAAATGCCGATTTCTGTGTAGGCAGCATTGGTTCATCATTATCATTTAATCCCATGTGTTTGTTGCAGAACATGATTTCCTCCAAGGGCAAAGCAGTTTCAATTGTCAGCATAGTTGTCATCAGTTGTCAGGCTTTTTATACTTTTATTCTGTTTTCATGGTAACATCTTGAATAAGTGGAACAGAGTTAAAAGTCAAACCGCTCTTGATGTTGCCTAACAAACTCCTGAAAGAATTACATAATGAAAACATTTTAGAATGAAAACATGTCATCTTCCACTGAGTGTCAAGTAATTTAAGATTAAAAATGCAATAATGTGTTTTGCCATACCCCTCTCTCCTTCTCCATAGAATGCCCGCCTGTCTGTGACACTTTTGAAAAGCACAGCAATGCCATTTCAAACATGATTCCTTCAAACGTGACTCCTTCCTGAGCTGAAATCCTGGTGTGCTGTGATTGGGTGACACACAAAACTGGTGTCTCAACCCCTGATGTGTAATTTATGGAAAAGGCAGAAATCCTTTATGCACTCAGGTGTCTCGCTGTGTGTACTAATCAAAAGATGTGCGGTGACAGAATGGTGCAGGACGAGGCACTTGATGTTTTGTCAGTTGGAGTGGTGCTGGGAGACGTAGGAATGCTGTACGATTCATCATTTAGGTGCTTTTATCAAAGAGAAAATACACTGGCGCTCCAGAGAGAGAAGAGGGTGAGCAACAGAGAGATACAGCAAGTGTGTGTGTGTGTGTGTGTGTGTGTGTGTGTGTGTGTGTGTGTGTGTGTGCCAGTTATGTAAGCACAATTTTTGAAACATCTACAGGGAGTCAAAGTTGGGGAAGTTTTCTGTTTGAGCGTGACGGAGTGATAGATAGGTTAATGGTTGTTTCAACAGCACTTTACTGAGCTGTGGTCTCTGTGATGGCCAGTCACAGATGTGCTCATCAATGCCCTTACATATGCCCACTATAAGAAAATGCAATGATGACTCATTGTTTTTCTTTGGTACATGAATCAAGTACAATCATCTGGGTGGTTTTGCTTTTAATTAAGGCTCTGATGTAGTGTTTCCAGTCATGGTGGGAGAAAATGGAAAGAGATGAGATGAGAGAGCAAAGGTAGAGATTTCAAAATGTCATATTAAATTCAGAATCTACTGTCAGATCCTGTAGTTTTACCTACTTTTGCAAGAGCATAAAATCCAAATATTAAAAATCTATAACCCCCCCCCCCCACCGCACACACACACACACACACACACACTTACACCAACATTCAGCTATTTGTGAATACTAATTTTCAAACTGAAGGTACACACTTACAAATCCCCTAATGCATTTTTTAAACTAGGCTTAAGAAATCTCATGACACATGCTAAAAATAATCCTTAAAAAAGCAGCCCAATCACAGACTAAATTCTTGGCATTGTATGTTTCTGTAAACCATGGGTATACATTTGTTTGTTTCATACATATCACGTTCAGATTACACGAATATGAACTGAGTTTGTCATCAGGAGGAGGATAGGAATGGTGGATGGGGTGACATCTATGCAAAACAACTAACAATCAGCAGACAGCAGAAGACTAACAAACATTGCAGTTCGGGACATTTCAAGCAGTGTTTGTCGCAACAAAAAGCAAGTGTTTTTTTGACGAAAGTTTAGGACATGTCCAACCCAATGTGTGGCAACAAAAGTGGGTGCATTTTAACAACAGTTTGGGACATGTCAAGCTATGTTTCAGCTGATTTTGAAGCAACAAAAGCAAGTGTTTTTTAATGACAGTTCGAAACATTTCCAGCAGACAATGTAGCAACAAAAGCGGGATTCGTCCAGCCCAGTTTGTAGCCACAAAAGCAGGTGTTTTTTTAACAACAGCTGAAACATGTCCAGCCGTGTTTGTTGTGACAAGAGCAGGTGTTTTTTAACAGCAGTTTGGGACGTATACAGCTGTGTTTGTAATGACAAATTGTGTTGTGCATTTTGACAACAGTTTGTGACATGTCCAGCCATGTTTGTAGCTACCAAATTGGGCCCTACATAAGAAAGCAGGATTAACAAACTCTGAGCCTAATCCCAACCTCAGACTTGATTGAGCCTGAACAGGGAAACATCAAGTTTTCGGTTCCAGAACAGCTCATCAGAATGAGCTAAATCAACTCTGAGTAGGTTCAGCCTGAGGGAGGCGCGTTCACGGTGAGCACAAAAAGCCATCATCAGTGGAGTGCAGATAACATGATTCACAATGGCAGAAAGCGTACTTATTTCACCCCAACTGAATTGAAGACTTTAATGACTGCGTATGCAGAACATGAACATATCTTTAAAAAAAACCTAATAAGGCAGCTGTAGCTAAATAGAGTGAGATAGCATGGCGAAAGACTGCTGACTATGTTTAATGTTTTCAATACTATGAGTTTCTAAAGTCCACTCATTCGTCAATCACTTTCACAAAATGATGGCAAGTGGGTGACGTGTCTGACATCCCATTCAGAACCAACTGAGACACTACTTTCTAGTCAAAAACTGGCTGTTATTAAGCATGAATATTCCGTTTATCTATATTAATTCAGTATGAATAGACGTCTTGTCACCATCTTTTCAACGCCTTTTTACCCTCTTTTCAACCACCTAAAATGCAATCACAACACCTTAGAGTCACAAATCAAAAATTTTATCATTTTCTTTCAACATTTCCTCAAAGTTACTACACAAAGGCACAATTTCAATGCATGTAATGTTTGTTAATATGTCATACAATACAAGCTCTATATGCTGTAAGCTGCCAACAAGAAGCTTCAGGATATTGTAAAGGGAGAAGTTGTCAATGTCAAATAAAGACATAACGCTTTTCACTGTAGCCTCATTCACATACCCACTTACAGGTGCAAAGTATAGATTATGACAAAGACAGCAACAGTACCCTAAAGACGCTGTGGTGTAGACAATCAGACAGTGTGTCCGTTATTGGGCGTGTGGGCTTTGAAACTGATTTAGGTCTTATGATTTTAAGGCTCTAAATTAAAGGCTTTTATTTGCACATTTCAGAGGATGGAAATATCACCATTGCAAAGCCAGCTAAATTATGGCCTAAAAATCACTTTGGAATTCTGAATGTCATTTCCCCAGTGACCATAGTCGTTTAATAAAATTCCCAGATTGATAGGACATCCAAATGGGGTCTAGTCACCCTCTCCTGTTGCAACAGTCTGCTTCACGCTTAGCAGGCGATTGGCCTCAGGCTTAGAGGAAGAAGCAGGTTTGCTTCTTAGAGGAAGCAAACCTGCTGACTGGCAGAGCATGTTGCCATAGTAACTGACTCAGGGTTGCGCTGAACTGGCTTCGTGAAACATAATCCTGCGTTCTGAAATAGGGTCTGGGTATTTTAGGCCAAAACATCATGTTTCCCAATCCTCGCGGTATTGGTTTTTGTGCTTAAATCTTATCATACATTACTCACAGTGTCATAAAACAAAACTAAAAAGTAAAACATAAAGTGACATATGAAATGTATTGTTGGTTTTTGCAAGTGTACACTGCTAACATTTATTCAAGAAATTGAGTTGAAAAACAGTTCTTAATTTGACTTAATTTTATCTCAGTTATCCTCTGAAATTTTGTTTTACTATTTGAGCATGGTGCCACCATGATTCATACTGTCGTGATGTACAGTCTCAATGTAACACATTCACCCACACATCAGCCTTAAGTGTGAGGAGAGGATGCCTTTCACATTTGGTGCAGATGCCAGATTGTACTAGGTTCTGCAGAAACAAGCCAAAGACTCCCACCTGAATTTTACAACAGCTTCTTCCCTTAAAGCAGCATTATGTAGTTTTTCCACCTTGAAAAATAGCAATTTCTAAGTTGATCTAATGGTACACTAACTTTCAGCATGGAGAATGGCATCTATCATGCTCCCACAGCACTATGTAACTTGGCCAGCGGGCCGCAGTTCTCTGGTGAGAAGTGCATGCAGCTTTACGGTACGGTACGGCTCTGTAATCCTAATTATTAAGCCAGTATATATATATATATATATATACCCATTCAGCCAATCTGGAAAGAGGTTTATTAAGTTGCATGTTACAGCCTGATGTCGGCAGTATAACGTTACTGTCTATGCATGCTTCCTATAAGAGTTTTGTGCAGCAGTTGCGCAGACCTTTAATGTTGCATAGCCAGAAAAGTCTGGTAATATTACTGTACCTTGTCAGTCGACATAGTTCTTTGGCATCTCACAAGATCTTTGCCCACTCCGCATCCCTAAGATTGTCATCAAATGCATGTTGTCTATGAGTGAGACGGCATAACAGCACTATGAGTGTTATTCAACAGTACACTCAGAGATCTTCGGTGGGTGCCAAAAGCGCACTGAACTAAATTGCTATATAATGTTGCTTTAGCCAAATATAACAAAGTTGAGGCAAACTGACTGAGGTCTGTTTTAAAAAAAACAAAACAACAACAACTTTGCAGTGAACATAACTGTAAAAATATCCTTGCACTTGTGGCATTATTCAAACTAAACGTCGCTGTAATTTTTAAAAATTCCTCGTACCCGGCTACTAGAGGACAACTCTATTACTAAACGCCCAACCTGCGTTTCAAATGACAGTACCTTAACTAGAGACACACCTGGGGGATGGTATTGACTTGAGTTTGACTTTAGCCTGCCGAGGGATACAGTATTTACCCTTGCAGACACAAACAGATGAGTTCATACAGAAGTATTTCATTAGAGACGTGGATGTAAATCGTTCAGTTGGTCCCAGTATTCTTAATACCAGCTGCTCTGGAATCAATGTGCTTAATAAATAGCAGCTTACAGAGCCTGACCTCAAGGTCTGAGCTGATGAGTGCATTTGTCTGAGTGAGGAGGCAGACAAAGGGAAAAGCTAATCTCACTATCATCATCAGCGCATGGAATCAGATAGAGGAAGCCAGTGAGAGAGGCAGAGAGAGACAGAGGAAATGAAGAAAGAAGAGCATGGGTATTTTGGTCATTATTTACACCAACTCCAAATAACAAAAGAGGGATGAATGCTGCTATGGTAGAGTGACCATAGATAATACATTTTCTTTTCATTCTCAGTCATGTTAGTGACAATCCACTACAAAGACGGATGCTGTCATTGTGAAGATAATGAAATAAACGCAGTGTATCCTTAGTAAATGCTCAAATGAAAATTAGCCGTATCTCCAGTCTCTCTTTAAGGCTCTCCAAGGTAACATCAGTGTAATTTGTTTGAAGATTGGCCAAATATCTGATTCAGCCAAAAGCGGCAGAGAGTCTCTGTAAATCTAGGTGGATCATATCCCTGAAGGAGCATCATGCAGTTTTAGCTTTAACACTATCGCAGTTTAAAATAATTTGTCTCTGCTTAGTATGGTTTGCATTAACCATCTTAAACTAAACCAGACTCCAAAACAGTGTTTTGCAAACATGAAAACATTGTTTGACGAGATGAAAACTGTTGTGTCCAACATTGAGGCAGTGATTACAGATGGGAGATGACAAAGTCATTGCTATCCTGCAGAGAGACAAAAACAAGACCATTGTGATGCTTTTTTTAGGACCTCCAGTTCTGTTTTTTGTTGTACATTTTCACTATTTGAGATTACACAGCCTCACTAACAAGCCCTAGTCTGTTCACTTGATAGCTCTTATTGAAAGAACAGTAATATCCTTTGTCTCCTCTCAGTCCTCCGTTCTGCTCTCATATGAAATAGAAAAGTTTGCCAATTCAATTTTTGAAGAACAACATACATTGGAAAACTTGCCATATGTAATGCAGAAATGGCACCTGACAAAATTATACTTACAGCATTATGATAATTTATAGTGCAGTTTTCCATTAGACTTCTCAATTTGATCTGATAATGCATGAATTTATGCTTGTGCGTCCTCACTCTAAAAGGTGCTCTCGTCAGTTTTTTTTAGTGTGCTTGTGGTGACTAAATCACAGAGACCAACAAGTTCTGTGACCTCCTAAAAGAAAATGCTTATGAATTTCCCCTGAGAACTACATACTTTCCGCAATGAACAACCATTGACAGCTGCGCTCAGACTATTCATAGTGCAATTTAGGGTCCAAGTCCACCCTCAGCAGTAAACTAGTTGGCAGGGAGGTGAGTTTACCATCCGACTGCCACATTGTGAAACTGAGACAAGGAAGACACAAGTGGGTCTGGAGTAAATGTTTGTCAAATATTCAACTTAAGACTAACTTTACCGTGGTGATGCGGCTGGCTTTGCCACAATGTTTTGGAATGGACACGACTGTGGAACAAGAGATTGGACCATGTACAGTGTGGGGCTTGTGGTGCGTGAGGTCCATGCAGTCACAGAAAATGGGGTGTGCAGGCATGTCAACATAGGGTCTGTGTGGATACTTGTGGACTTTTGGGATGACTACAATTAAGTCACGCGGAGGCAGAAAATATGGATTGGCGCTTTTGCAACTCAAGCTTCCTCTTTTGCTGGATAAGTACCTGCTCACAAAAGGGGCTAAAAAAGTCCCCAAAAATGGCATTCTAACTACGAACGTTCCGTATTCTTGTTGGAAACGCCTTTTTATTACAGCAACTTTACTGCGTTGATTCACTCTTATTGCTCTCTTCAGCATTTTTTTTTTAGATGCAGCAGGCGGCTGTTTTCAGATTTCTTTTAGATTTTTTTTTTTTTAAACCCTGTATACTATCTGCCTAGCACCATCATGAAACTAAAACATACTCATCTCACTTTTAATTATAGAAGAACAGTTAAGCTCTATAACATCACATGAAAACTATAATTATATATCAGTAGGTTAAAATACCCACCTAAAGTTATCCACTTTCAAGGTAATGATATTAATACATCTATCAACAGCAGAATTTAGCTAATTGATAAATCATGTAAACATAAATCAGTTGTAAACAAGCAAAAGGCCAGTTAGAGCCAGTGAGACAACACAGACAGATAGCTTACTCAAGGTGAGATGCCAAGAACGCAGCATTTGCATTACACCTTTCATTAAACAGTGCTTCAGGCCTGGTGGATTCTACCATATTATTTATGCCAGCAGTAGAAAAATCAGACTTGGATTGGAAACTGAAAGATTTTCTATTCCTCTCCAGATCTCCCTCTCTACTCTGACATTTGATATGATATGCATGTTCCCTTTCCAATCATTGAAGTGAATATGTATTTCCAACACCTGTCAGTTTACGTCCCTTGCTACCACTGCAGCCTCTCTGTTTTAATGCCAACCCTTAGAAATGCCCTACATCTGCCCTCAGGTACTTCTTACACTCAGCCAGCCAGCCCCCCCCCCCCCCCCCCCCCCCCCCCCCCCCAAGACCCATTCATCTGTGCGAGTAATCAAGTGTTTGCGCAGGAATGACTTTTGTGATTGGGATGAATTTTGAAAGATAAATCAATTTCCAAAGTTTAATATTTAAGAGAAGAGAGAGCACAGGGCGTTGTTGAATAATGCATTTGGTTATTTAGAGTTAGAGACAGAGAGAGAGTCTGGACTGTTTCCACGCTGGATGATATGAGAGCTCCAAAACAGTCCGCTAATGAAAAGGAGACATATTCGTCTGCCCTCTCGTTTGAATTTCATAACTCAGAGATGCGCCTTGTTGCTTTTAGCACATGCATTCTCACTCTTTTGTCTTCACACAAACACACACACATACACATTTTTCTATAAACCAGGCTTCTCTTTCCACTGCACCTGACTCACTTAATTTAAACAAGTTCCTTTCAAGTTTGGCCTCTCGTGGGAAAGCAGTTTTTGGAATACAATAACATCCGTAGTTTTGCTTTGTTGTATCCTGTAGCGCTCAGTTACCAAATGAGGTATGTATTACATATTATGCTGCATATTATGGTGTGTTGATTTCAGATAACTGCCTCTCATCTTTGATAGAAATTTCTTCAACCTTGTTCCAGTTACTACTTCACACTACTCATTTGTTTTACCAGTTACACTTTGGGAATCAGTGAATCTGTGAGCTCAGGTTTTATCTGCTTTGATGCATCAGGTTCCTTCCTGTTCAGACTTATTTCCGACCATCATGGGAGTTTATCTAATATGAGGTGTGTTTAAGACAATGGCTGACAACTTGTGCACTTTATGAAAATTATATGATGATGTATTGTTTGGCTTGCACACCCCTGCTCCAGGGACATGACAGCGAGCATAAATCTAGCTTGGAAAGAGGAGCACCGTTGAGACATTTTCAAAAACTATCAAGATGGTCGCAGCTGGTCTGGAACTTTGTGTTAAAACCGCTATTGTGTCAAACTCCAATACTGTCACGGACATATTGACGCTACACCTTTACATTTCATCTTGTACGCTGTAGTCTGTATGCCTTTGTCTGTTGCAGTGCTATATTACATTATTACTCTGACTAGTTATAGGTCTGTCTAATTGTGTCCAGAGGCATTTTGGTCTACACCAATTGATAATGCCCTTCGGACATTCAAAAAGTGAAATGAGGGGTTCAAGTTTACTCACAACCTAACAAACTAGTTAGCTATTGCAATGAAATGGAAACAGTTAGCATCAACATTGAAAACTTTCCTGCAGCACAGAACAGGCAAATTTCAATATCTTTCTTTCTTTTTAAACATGGGTAAACCCACTAAATATGAGTCATTTGACCTGGGTGTAAATGCTGATCGTACGCATTCCCATTGCATTAAAAAGCCCGATGTTAGCAGGTGTTAGTGGGTTTTTTGTGCAGTGGGAATGAGGCTATAGTTAGAATACTCTGGACACAGATTAATATATTGAGTAACTGTGGGAGCTTTTAAAATTATTAACCATAGAGTGTCATAACTGCTGTCAAGCTGTTCTCTTATTAAACTGACACTGAAGCTGTGGGACATAAGATGCAACTCTTTCATCTAATGCCCACCCTACTTGGGTGTCTTCCTCATCTGTAATTTACACCCGTTAACAGAAGTTACTTCTGCGGAACTGCCTTCCGCTATCCTGCTGGTGAGGAGGGACGCGTGGTGATAAATAAAATAAGCCAGTGCATTGCATTACAACCGTCTTGTAGTATGGACAGTCAGCCAGGAGGGCCTGTTTCTTTGTAAGAACAGTGCTTTATGAATGCTTTATGAACATATTAATTATCATGCATTTTAAATTAAAATATGTCTTTAACTCTCATATTGCCATTTGTAACAATTTTATAAAAGCAATAGCTCACTCCAGGCAGTATTATCAGCCCTACACTTTGCATCTGGCCAAACAACACCCCTTAGCTGTGATATAGGCATAATCAGCACGTTGTTGTCCTAAGCTGACACAAACTTTACAGTGGACTTCTGCATCTACACATTACGTTCTAGGTAATCCTTCTTTGTTGGCGTTCCAGGATGCTGCTACCATGATGTCAACATCAGCACATGGTGGGATTATGCTGCACGTGGTTATGTTTAGGTACCACAAGCATATGGCCAATGCTTGGATGTCAACAAACACACATGCTGGCACAATGGTTAGGATTAGGCAACATAGGCAAGGCTGGTTAGAATGAGGAGAAGGGGGTGCATGGTAAGGTAAAGGGAAAAAAACACAACTTTCAGCCAGAAAAAGTCAACTCCAAACTCCTGCATGAAAGTCTGGGGTTTGTTGGACCTATCCACCACCCCTTCCGCCCACTCTTTTGGGACCTTAGCACTCCTTATGTTATGTCAGTACCGGTATGGTACAACCTGATGCTGTCCAGCTGCACATCATGCGCACACGACAGGTTCCATCTGGCCACATTTTCATATGAAGCCTGCTGTCCATGTATCATGCTGCTCTGGCAGGTGCCGTATGCTGGCGCATAATAATGCTGTGAACGATTCTGCCCAGCTGCGTTCTCAGCTAACGCCATCCAGCGGTATATCATGTGGACATGGCTTTTGGCATGAAGATCTTGTACCGAAAGCACTGCAAACAGCAGTATTTGATGACTGCGGAATGAGAGCAAGCTGGCGCAAACATACCTTGGCCTGGCGTGAACTATTGCTTAAATAATCCATAACTTAATACAAAAAAACATTGCTCCAACAGTTTCAGAAAACGTTTGAAGATGCAGAGGAGAATATCATTGTCATATTTGCAAAGCTCCCCGTCTCTCTGAGGAGCATATTAGAGTAGAGCTCAGTTTTGTTTCTCAGCATGTATCTCTCCTCTCATTTCTGTCCTTTCACTTTATCTCTCTCTGCTGATCCCACTGTGCAATCAGATATGCAATTGTTACCGTTTCTTTAGACAAAAACATGTTTTGAATGAAGGCGGCTGCTGAAGATGAGTCCCTTGAAAATTAAGCAATTGTGTTTTAATTGCTTCTCCTCTGATCCAGCACATAGCCTACTACTCCTCTCCTTTTAATTCATCTACCCCTCCCTCTTAATACAGAGGAAGAATAGTGGCAAAAAAATGAAAGCAGTGTACTTTGACCCTCTTTCCTCTGTCCTTTCCTCACTGCAACTAATGCAATTTAATAGGTTTGATTCACCATGACATTATAGGCTCAGTCTGCATGTGTATGTGTCCACGGGCATGCTGCAATTTGTGTAGCTAAGATAAATCCACAGTAGTGTTAGCTCAGTTTCTTTGGGATCATCTATTTTAAACTTTTTGTCCTGTTGGTCTCTTTGTGCTGTCCAGTGGGCCTGGTTAAGATAAAGCCTGTGGAAAATCAATACAAGCCTTGGGAGACCCAGCAGGGAAAATGTTGCAGTCTTGGGACTGAGGGGCGAAAAATCGGAAAACAAAAATCATTTTATAGGTAGCCGTATGTGTACAGAAATATGGTATGTTACTCAGTTGATGTCTGTAGCTCTGTGGTATAATGTTCAATAAGTCCTGAATGTAGAGGATAACATGTTTAACATTGTATTGGAGAAAGTTTCATTTGTTGCTTTAAGGTTTGCATTTTTCTAAACAGATAATGTAATTTTCTAAGTTAACACTTTATAATGTCACTTTTTGTCACTTTATAATTCTAGACCTCTTTTGATACCATGCATCAGAGCTGTTTAGACATTTTACTTTTATCATGTACATCGAGGTCAGGTTCACTACTAAACAACACACCAAAAGTTAGAAGGAAATGTCATGCTCAAGGACATTTTATCAGAGCAGCCACAGCAGTCACATTGTTCTCTGACCTAGTCATGCGGGCATTTACAGACGGCACAATTTCACACTAAATTCAATTAATGTGAATGGAATTGTTGTAATAGAACTGATTCATCCACAGTATGAGAATAGGCACAAGTTAAACTAAACAAAGTTGAAACTAGGATTAACTTTGACATTAGTTTTGACCAATAATAAACCATTTTAGTATGGTTGTCTGACTGGGTATTCAGATATTTTATTTCATAATGAAAAATAAAATAGTTTTTTTTAAAATAATGACTTCACTTGTAAAATAATATATGGTGTTTATCATGTATCATAATGCAGATTATATTGATATTGATTGTTATATTTACAATTAAGGTCACTGCAGGTTTCAAAATCTTAATATATGAAGAAATTATCTATTGGGGTCACAGTACTGCATCTGTTTTTAAACGAAGTAAAAGTATAGCATTACACTGAAATACTCAAGTACCTTACTTAAAGTCCAGCTCCACACAAAAAGGTGTTTCTCTTATGTTTATGTCCCACAGAATGTCTGACCGTTACTATACTGACTTTTATTCCTACAGAGAGTTGCTTTCACATTGCTCTGCTGAGGAGAGCGATGTCTGTGTACCACCCAAAAATCTGAGATCCGAATATACACACTATTCACCAATACAAAAGTCAATCTCCGTCTTATACGGGAAACACGTGTGGACGGGGGAACAGACTTCAACACAACACCGGCAATGAAACCTGAAACCTCTAGCACAGAGTTTGCATTAATATTAGCTGAAGGTTACTTCCACTATCTACCACAAAGTATACAGTAGCAGATAGTATTGTGTTCTTTGGAAACACTAATGATCTGTCAGCCTCCGCCAGTAAGTTTGAAACTATCAAGCTGACAAACAGCATAAATAAAAGATGCTAATTACATTTAGTATTCTGATATGTCTGGTCACCTATCGAGGTGTACAAAGGTCTCCTCACCTGAGTCACTGGTCGACCAAGCGCAAGCCGCACTGTAGAAAGCAGAAAGTGAAACTTACTGCGTGCCAGATTTCTCAGGGGAGAAAGCTTAGATTTTTTGTTAAACAAAATATATTATGAGTATTTTCTGTCTTGAGAGGGACTTTAAGTACTTCAAGCACTGAATGTAGTTAGTTACTGCATGACTGTTCTCTGGTGTGACCCTTAAACCCTTATTACTGTGGCGCCAAGCTGTACAGCGGGTATCCTCTTATTCCCTGTAGTTATCAACTGTCTCACCCAGCCTCCTCTTCCAGCGCTAGATAGACATCACTCATATGTGTAAAATAACCACAGTTTGCATGTACTGTTAGAGACATGCGTCCATATTCTGTCTGTCTTCCTCTGTGCTTGTGAGTCTCACACGTCTCTCTGTGTGTAGCCGGTTACTGAAGACTGCAGACAGTGAAAACACATAGAGATCGCTCCTCTCCCAGCTTGACTGATCAGAAACTCCCTGGTGGATGCTGCTAGATAAAGTGAAGAGGAGGATATAAGGGAGTGGGAGTTAGACTGGCTGCCGATGGATTAGCAGCCATGTTTACATAGTGGCTGATTTAGTCGGCTGGAGCTGCCCAGGAATGATTTATTGATATTGAGGGAGATGGGGAGAGTATTAGAAAGTGTGATGTAGAGGATATAAAGAGCCACAGAGAGAGGAAAGGGAAACTCAGGTGTATCTGCGTGTCAGAGACATAAGAAGAGAGATCCTATAAAACAGCTGGAGGAGCATTTCTGAAGTCTGTGGTTGCAAAGTCAGAGGACAGATGTGTTCATTTGTTGGTGTTTGTAAGACGAAGGAGGCCACTCCTTGCTCTTCTACAGCAGGAGACACAGGGGCCCCAGAGGAGGTGACTGGAAGAAGTCAACCCAGATCTGTCATATATACACGCATTACCCATCATTCCATGCGCCTTCAGGGTGAACAGAGCAGAAAAGGTATGATGGGGAAGGATGAATGGAGCACATGTAGGTGCGCACACCTCTCAGGGCCTCATCCTGCCATGCTGACTTCTGTCAGCTGACTTCATTGTGGAGAGCAGAGACGGGCTTTTAAAGCAAGTCAAAAAGAGAATCTGAGTGGCTGGGAAGATGTAGGCTGCAACTGAAGGAATGAGGAGTGCAGTAAAACTTTGAACAGCTGAATAGACAGATGATCCAGAAACTTCTCCAGTAGCTTGTGTATGACCATAACTCCAAACACCTCAGAGGTGATTTAACAGGAAATGGCACAGAAACAATTTCAACATAAAAGGTGTGGGTATGCCAATGTCGTGTTCACTAGTTTATATGTCTTTTCAGACATATAAACTAGTTTTTTAGTCTATTTTTAAATTTGTTTTGGAGGGTTAGAAAAAAAAATATGCACAGTCTCCTTTCTACAACAAATACAAAACAATGGTGCTTGTGGGGAAAAGACATTGTTTAATAGGAGAAATTATCAGACAGTGATCCTGTAATTATGTCGCCAGTGTTATTTTTTCCTCTGAAGAGATATTTTTATCACATTGTGATATTGCATCGTAGCTCCCAGGAGACCACACGCATACACACAAAGGGCACCTGCATGCATCATCTTCAAAGATGTCCATTATGAATATGTACATTACAAACACATTTCCATGTCCTTTTTAATGTGCCTTTCTATCTTGATTTTTTTTTAAAATATCCCTTCCTGTTATTTTCATCCATTGGTCTTGAAGTGGAGAGGAGCAGAGGGAAGGAGGGATGTTGGACAGATGGGGAGAAATGAGAAAGAAGCGCATGAGCAGGAGCCCAGTGCACTAACACCACCTGATATAGAATTTATTCCAGACTCTATACACACACACACACACACACACACACACACACACACACACACACACGCATGCATACGCACATATGCATCATTCACAGTGGGGATCTCTTTATTATTAAAATGCCTGCCAGTGCCCTCTAGGCCCTTCTCCATCACATCACCTGGCAGCCGGCACCCTCACACCCCGGCTACTTTGACTAGTCCTCATTAGTTGTTCTAATATACCAAACACACACACTCACACTCTTTCTCTTTTGGGCAACTGGACATAGTGTGTATGCTCTGCTGGTGCTGTGTATCTCTTGCTGATTGATATGCTAAAACATACTGCTGCTAAAAGCTCACTGGCGGAACATTAATTACCTTCGAGAGACCAGCGCCCACTTTACACCTGGTATAGATCTGGTGTCTGGGTTATGTTTTGATCTAATGTATCTGACATGATCTGCTTATTTCAGCCAAAACACAGATTGCGAAACAAAATATTAATATTTAAATCCTCATAAGCGCTTATCATTATTTCCTTCCTACTATTATAATTGTCATATTTCTGACTGTGCTCTTGTAACAGTTTAATCTGTTATGGTTTTGCATTTGCTTGTCAAATATCTCTCCATAAGCCTAAACAGCAGACATTTGGAATCAACATGTTTTTCTTACTAATTTGTAGGAAAAGTACAAGTGTTACTAACAACATTAACAATGACAGTTTGACATGCATGGAAGAATGTTTTCAGTTAAAAAACAAAACAAAAAAAGCCTGTTGTTTTGTGGTTTGCTATTGATTTTTATTATGCGTATGTACAAATAACAATTTTTAGAAGGAAATGACACAAACTAAACTGTGCATGTCTACCTACTGTTAACTGCCCCTCATGTTATTGATGTCCCAGAATATTAGGAGCCATTTCGCGTATGATTAGGCTATTTTTGTGTCATTATTTTATTGTAGCTGCTAGGTTTACTTCACAATAAACCATTTGTGACTTTTTTTTTTAATGAAATATCATTAACTTTGAGATATCTATCATTAGCTGAAATATGATTGAGATTTAGGGAAAATAATGCAGGTTTAGACTTTTTTTTTAATTGATTTGTAAAAATTCAGTACTTTAAAAGAAAGTGTTTTTAACCAGAGCTTAAAGGAGTTATATATTGGACCGGGGGGCTTGACCTAGTCTCATCATTGCCTCCCGGCTTAATTCGTTGCACATTTGCTAAACCAGGATGAGAAGGTGCAACTATGTCAAGCCAGGTGTAAGTTAGTGTGTAAAAAAACACAGCGATTTCATAAGCTCTGGGAAAACGACGTTATCCCCATCACAAGCAGCAATATTGGTATGGCTTTTCAACCCTGGAAACAGCTCTAGTAGAGTAAAAAGATGCAGTTTTATACTGAACTCGTAATGTTACTTTTAGAATCAGCTGGACTGGGTGGCTGGAAATTACAAATAGCCCCTTTAAAGCATGTTATAGACAGAACAGTACAGATGCTAGATACTGTTTCAACCAAACATAAAAATAGACAGCACAAATCTTATCAATCAAAGATTCAGTATGTTTCAGCCTGAAGATTAAAGATACAGTAGTGTTCCACTCAACAACATTTGGGTTTTTTTAGGGGATGAAAAGAAGAGAAGAGTTCATGTGGCAGGTGTGCTGTTATATGCTTTGGGAAAAATTTAAACTCAAAGGTAAGCAAACTCTTTATGGTATTTGTACTCTATGAAAAAACATGCACACAAAAATTGACATATTCAGTCACTGTGTGTCGGTGGGGGACATACAATATTAGCCTGGCATAACACAAAGCTTCAGAGAAGAAGAGAAATATTTCAAAGTCAAAAATTAAAGAACCACTTCCAAAAATTCCAACTATCTTTAATTATAAGCATTTGTAGAAGAAAATATATTAAATTGGCAAAGTGATTTTCAAATACATCAGTTGGAATTGTCTTGATGTTTTTGCGAGCACACTGAATCTCACGACTTAAACAATAAACAATGTTTGAACTGTCTGTTGCTGGTTTTGTAAGCAATAATGAAAGCATCTCTTTCAGCCATACAATAGATTGCAGGAAATAAATCATCCCCTATGAAACATAAAGCACATGTGTCATGTTCCCCGTAACAGCTCATTTCAAAAACACACAGCTTTGCTCACATTTATCATCTTCAACTGCACCTGGGGCGTTTTGTTGTTGCTCTGCATTTCAGCTGGCTCCAGCGCCAGCCTCCCTCTCATACCCCTTTTAGCAAATTAGACCGTTTAATTAGGAAAAGCTCATTTGTATCAAATCATTTACATGGTGCAGCCAGCCTTTGCCAGGATATTCTAATTGATTATTGTTGCCTGAGGTGCTGTTGGCGTGTGCGGATGTGCTTGCGTGTGTGTGTATTCTTGTAAATGAGTCAATGACTTTGTGGTAATGATATAAGGAAATAAACTTTATCACTGCGCTGATTGCTGTGATCACGGACCCATGTACAACAATGTAAAATCAGCCTACTTACAGTGTCTCTTTTTAATGGTTATGTGCTATTTAAAGGGAACTACGCCCATTTTCAAAATTCATACGTGTTCTAAGACAGTCCAGACATGAACAACTCTCTGCCAAATCCACAAACTAGAGTGCTGAAAGTCAAATTTGTGATGTCATCAAGTGTAGGCCTGTAGTCACTCTATAGTGTGCTCCAGGCACTGTAGGCTGTCGTGGAAGTTATAATCCCCCTTTTTCCCTTGTCAAAAAGCTATTGAAATTTCTCCATTGAGTTTTGAATCATTACAGAAAATCACCTTTGTGGTAAGCAAACATTTATGGTACTTACACATTTTGTTCAGCAAGATAATCTTCACATATGAACACCACTTTCATGAGTTTTTAAACATAAATGCAATCACCACAAGTAAAAAGCTAACGTTAGGCTACAAATATACTACACTACAGGCACGTGACTTAACATCCCTACCACAGTGGAGCTGTAAAGCTGTGATCACAATTTAGACACTTTGTAGTTTCATTAACTGCTTGGTAGCAACCACAACTTCAAAATTTGCGAGTGTGGTATTTACAGACGTATTTCATGAAAAAAAAGTGAAAATCTCTTAAGCTTGTTAACCATGGACCTTATTTCAGACATTTAACCAAAAACCCATTAAAAAAAAACAAACAAACATACACACAAACAACAATAAAAAAAACCCAAAGGAATCTGGAGTGGTAAAATGCTAAATACTCATTCTTGGGGTACTCTACAGACAGTTAATTGGGAAAGATGTTACAGATGACACACTACCAACTACAATCACTCCCAGGTAGACAACTGACAATTGATTTGAGTCATTAATTAGCCTTTTTGTTTAATTCTGTTCTTTGCTGTAACCATAAACTTTAAAGTTAGTTAAACATGGTGGTCATACTTACCGACACAGAAGCTATGCATTGCTGTGGATGGCTGTCACTGCAAAAAGTATTTTCGCTACCTAAGAAGACCCACCTAGAAATAGCAATATCAAGTGTATGCTATATTTTCACCACTTACACACCTTACACACAGCCCAGTGAAGGCATTGGTAGACTTAGATTGCTGGAGTGTGGTGGCTTTGAGATAATAGCTTCAGTTTCCTATCGCAAAAGACTGTCTGATTGCATGGTAAAGCCTTAAAAGTATTAGTGTACACTTAAACTGATATTGATTTGTTTAGGTGGCTTAAAACTAACCAGTTAAGGCAGCGTCTGCTCTGCACAATATGCAGGGGGTTTCTACCTGGAAATCATTGCAAACAAGCACTGGAATTCAGTCTATAATACCTCTTCAGTAAAGTAAAGCTCATTTGGGTATAAAAAAGACAACAAACATTTTTTGGGTCCACAAAATCAGGATCCCCTTCATTGTTTATGGAGCTCCAGACTTTATACCCCGTGACATTACAAGTTTGACACTTTTTTCTCTGGTTTTTGGCTTTGATAGAGAATAGCTAATGTTCACAGATATTAATTGAACTTAACAGGCCAAATTGGAATTCTTAATTTAGGTGGTGTTTCCTTTTGAATTTGTATTTTCATACATTGTGGCAAATATTTTCTGTACACAGTACTTGTAAGAGCCAGCCTTCCTGTAGTTAATTTTTCTCCATAAGTGAACACATTTCTGCTCTGAAGTGCCTCTTAGCACACTTTTGTGGTGACATATCCAGTTCAGTCCCCTCTATAGGCACCACCCACCAGTAGGAAACAAAGTTCCCTGATTTCATTGTACTCTTTCATAAAGCTCCATTTGGGAATAAAACCCTTTCCATGGTCCCTCCGAAATGCTTCTGTAGAGCCGGGACCCATTAGGGAAAGGAGCAAACCTACTTCCCCATTGAGACTCACAAATGACCCTTTGATGAGGCTGCTCTTTGACCCTTTTTACAAAGCCGAACTGAGTGCGTGGGGGTTTGAAGGATACAGGATAAAGAACAGAGAAAAATGACAGATTATTAGAATTCATCCAGCGGTGCAATGAACGGCCTTTCAGCGGCGAGTTCCTCTTTCCATTCAGCAGCTGCACAATAAAGAGACATTAAATTATAACCAAATGGTTACCATGGCACCCTCTGTGAGTAAATGTTTCAAATCTCGCTTCTCTTTCTTTGCATCTCCGACGCTTTTTTTAGGGAACATCCTAATAATTACAGCCAGACCGGAAGACAGAAGTTCAAATGTGTCAGTCATAAAAAGGGCAGAGACAACATTTTCCTGCAAAAATAGCATAAATGGACACTTTGAACGACATTCTCGACTGCAATATCTTGCAACATAGATACTAAAAATTGATATTTCATTACCTATAATTACCTTTTGCCTTAGCAAGACTGTAAGAGCTCCTGGCAGCTATTAAAGAAGTCCTACCTGAACCAAAAGACATCCTGAGCAGGTATTTGTTGATCTACATAAAGGTGAACATTATAAGTTATTACCACAGTATGAGGCAGACTGTGATTAGCATATTGTAACAAATAGAGAAGAAACGGCATCTCTGGCTCAATAATTATCATGTTGCAATTCACAAAGAGAAATTTAAAAATGACATGAAACATGTTTTTGGAGAATGGCCACTTTGTGCCTAGTTGAGCAAGTAATTTTCTGTAAAACCATAACTGGTCTTTTTTTAACTTCTCAGTTGGAATAAACAAATGAGATACACCATTTCAAAAGAGTTTTGCAGGAATGAGTCCAAAAACGTAGACATGAGTTAGCATTTTAGCACTCCTGACTTTACAGCCTCATAGTGGTGGTGACATTGAAGTTATGTGACTGTGGTTTAGAAGTGATGTCATAGAAATGGTGTCTATATGTGAAGATGATTTTGCTGAATGAAACATTTAGGTGTCATAAATTTTTGTTTGCCACAAAACTTATTTTCTGCCATAATCTTACAACAAATGGAAAAATCCTGTTGGCCGTCTGACAAGGGAACCAGGGCGATGCTAACTTCTGGGTCGGCCTCCGAAAATGTATCATTCATGCGCATCATCACTCTATTAGTGAGCTTTAGAGGTTGGCATATTTATTTTTCCTTTTTTTCCGCCAGCTTTCATCGTCTTGCTAAGCTAAGCTAATCACTTCCTGGCTCTAGCTCCATACGTAACACAATGGCATGGGGAGTTGTGTCAATCGAAAAATCTCACTCATTCAAGAAAGTGAATGAGGATGGTTCCCAGAATTCACTTTAAATCTACAAAGATTGCATTTATTTGATTCTTTTTTTTGCTAACCAAAAGCTTTATTAGCTACAACTATGGAAAAAAAGTCCCTGGCTATAGGATATCTGACTATTCCTTTAACAGCTACATGCATCACTACTGTGCAAACAAAATGTATACAGGAAGGCATACTGCTTTGGCCCATGCATGTTTACATCATGGCAAGTGATTGTATGCTGAGGGACGAGAAATAATTCAAAATCTCCCAGCAAACACAACCAATTTGACTCTGCGTCTGGTCACTTCCATGCTGATCTGAACAGAAACTATTTGAAAATGTGTGAATATTTCAGTCTAAAATGTAGAGTTTAGAGAACTGCCTGACTAGGTGAGACCTAAATGTCATTCAGGGTAGGGGGAGGGGAAAGGTTGGAGGGAGAAAGACAGCTATTGTAGTCTCATTAGTTTTTGCAGCTGACAGGTTCTCGAGCAAACCAGCAAATATGTGTCTCTCTGCATGTGGATGGGTGGGGAGAGGTAATCCTGGAGATCTCATAAAGAGATGCCATGTCACATCACATAGACTAACATGTTATGATCTACTCAGTTTTGGCCAAATTGACCCATCCATCAACAGCAAGGAGCCAGGTGGTGCAAAGAGAGAGGGAGGGAAAGAGACAGAGCAAGAAAAAAGAAAAAGAGAGACGGTTTTTAAAGGTGCAAACTGCAAAGTTAAAATTTTAACATAAATTAGAAAAATATAATGTGACGCTTAAAACCTTTAATACAGTTTCAATTTATGTCTACATTTCACAAACACACCTCTAAAGCTCTACAAATTAGCTCATCCTTTGTTTTTAAGTTTCAGAAACCCTGCTGTGAATCAAATTTAGCTTGTCTATGACAGAACCAACAGGCTCTTTTTCTGTTTTGCTTTTGATCAGATTATTTGGACCAGAGATAGATGGAACAAAGCACTTCTTCCCATCTCTGATATATCTTTGTCTCTTGTTGTCTCAAAATGCCAGAGCCAGTGTGTCGACAAATCCAGTTTTTTCCTTCTGTGATTCAAACCAGATACATCTGTAGTCAGATCAGTGGGAGTGGGGGACTGTGGATAGAGAGAGGTGTTTGAGGTGCCTTTCTCTTTTGGTAATGAATTGGGTGAAGATGAAGGGAATGTGGACAGAGATAACAGCACTGTTGTTAAGGTTTTATGAAGACAGATGTGACTAAAATACTGGGTTCAAATAGTCAAACATCAGTAATGGAGGCATGTTGACTCACGATGTAAATACAAAGTTTATTAGCCTCCGTATCAAAGGCAACACAAGCTTCTTGATAAATACGTCTCCACTAATTGAATTCTGTTGCAATGTGGTGAGTTTGCAAAGTAATGAGAAAGTAAGTCAGGGACAAATTAGATCATTTAAATACATTATCAGTCCATGCAGTTTAGCATTTTTGCAAGAAATAGAAGCATGCACAACAAACACATAAATAGTTCTTTATGTTGTGTATGCCAAACTAGTATAAACTTGGGGATTTGTTTTTTTTTATCTGCAGTACATGATGTTAATGATTTATACTGATGCAAAATCCATCTGAATTTATTTGTATTTACAAGTACTATGTGTTTCATGTGTAGATTAATTACTAAATGCCAAACCTATTACTACTTTGGAGTATTGTTATTTAGACAGACTAGTGTCATTACTGTATATTTTTGGAATCTCCTTTCTTACTGATTTAAAAAAAATAAAGGTGCCCATGTTGGCGCAGGTTGTACTGCTATCTTGCTGCACACTGGCCAAAAATGGGGAATATAATTTTTGACAATAAAGTGAAAGAGGAAGTTCCTTGTAAAAAGCAAGACATGTTCTCATCCCAGCTCTTCAAATATCGACGCTCTGCCAGTGCCCTACACATTAAAAAATGATGCGATATCTACACTCCTGCGTTAGCTTTAGATGTTCGGGGACAACGTGTCAATGTATCCTTACTACATGCATTGTGCCTTTCAAGGTATACTTTCAGTTTCATCAGGAATTGTTCAGTTTCCTCTTGTTAAATGTCTAGAGTCTTTTCAAAAATAAACTCATAATGTTGGTAAAACACGTTTTTAAGCTGTACTTCCTTAGGTCTAAGCAACAAAAGTATGTGGTTAGGTTTAAAAAACAATAACAACAATAGTTTAGCACAAAATAAGTTCATTTGTTACTTATTTGACGTAATATCATGTGACACGTCACTAGAATTACATGTTACAAATACTAGCACACAACATTGTTAATGAAATAATTCAATTGACCTTTGGTTTGGCATTGGAAACAAACAGCTGGCCTAGGGCTCAAAGTTTGGAGTTTGTCTGAGTCATCCATGTCATCTCCAACCCACCATATACAGATTTTGTTGTTCTTTAAATTACGGTTTCCCACTGCATCACAGCTTCCACCCAATATGTTTCATACTGACACTAAGGGTGACGCTGTATGTTGTGTCTGACGCCAAGGTCTACTGACACTGAGGTCCAACGAGTTAGGAGAATGGGCTCTAATATTGTACGTGCCATAGCCAACATCAAATCTGCAAGAACATTTTAACATCGTTTAAAACTGGACGAATGTATGAATCATAAAAAATGTATGCACCCACTGGCAACAGATGGTCTCCTGCATACTAGCAACCTTCTATGAAAACTGGTATGCCCGAACCAGAGTTATTATAGTTTTGCATTTTTATTAGTTGTATATTTTTATATTTTTGCTTTGTGGTAAAACTCAGACCTTTGTAGACATCCCAGTCAAATCCACCCATACCTCTTGATGCTTGTTGTGTTGACAAATTTGACCAGATTGAGAAAGACTAAAACTAATTACATTCCCTGCATATTTTATTTTATGTCATTTTTTGTTTTGCTAATTTTTTTTATAGTCATATTTTTATTTTATTATTCTAAACTTTTTTCTTACCAAGTTTTAGTTTTTAGTTTAGTTTGAATTAATTATATTAACCTTGTGTAATAACACTGTTGCCTAAAATTCTTTGTATGTGTCACTATAAAAATAACAATGCATGGAAAACTGGCAGTAGTTAACACCTCTATGTCTAAAAATAAATCCGAGGCTGTGAATCCAATCACATTTAATTAATTAATTTAATACATACCCTGCATAAATCCATTGCACTTTGAACCGGCATTATTTATTCCCCATTTAAAAGTAGTGCAACAAGCTGTCATGTTTGTGTCTACCTGATGAATTTAACTTCAATGTTCATTCTTGATTTATCTCTGTTTTGTTCTCTGCCAACTCCTGAGGGAAATACAGTATTTGACTTTTTGGTTGTTATGTTTACTGGTTAGTTATTAACTTAGTCTGTAGTTTGACAGCTGTCTGCTGTGGCTGGAAATGAGGCATATGAGAGCACTGGAGTGAAACAAAACAGTAAAGTTGCAGGCTGTGAAACCAAAGCAAAGAGTTGAAGATAATAAAATGAATCTGAGGGAAACTGCAGAGTTCTAATTATTTGTGTGTTTGTTGCTACCAGTGACCCCTTTCATATTGCACATTAGACCCCTTGTTAGCACAGAAATATTGATTAGATTAGTTTTAAATGAATTTAAATGTTTAATGTAATGTTTTGGTCATTACACAAAGTAGTAATCAGTTGGTAGCAAACATACAAATAAAAACAACTCTATAGAAGTTACATGGTTGCCGTTTGTGGCTTGTGGTTAAGGTGAGGTGCATTATGACAAACAATGAAACAGAAACCTTAAGGTTTAACAGTCCACATGGAAGAAATTGAGTTTAGTTTTTCTGCTTTCAGCTCAGTGCCTCCAGCTATCATTTATCTTTTTTTGTGTTTTTTTAAATTAAATTCTTTTCTTTTAATTTTTTTCCCTTCCTTTTTCTTCTTTATAAGTTGAGGTGAAGTCTATGAGCTTGTCGCTTCTCAACCTCTACAGACACATTTCTTATTTAATTTGACTTCAGCCGTGTCTTAAATTGAAGTGCCAGGTTGGTAAAGACAGACCAACGCAGGTGTGGTAACATTTTACAAATTTGCTCCTAAAGACTTAAACATAAACCTTATTATTTTTGGCAAAATTACCAAGTGCATCAGTTTGATATGTGCCCCAACCATTTGCATTCTGAAGCTGTCAAATACCACCGCTTTGTCAGTAACATCAGCGCATGATACCGACGCCAACAGCCATCTGTTGTAGCAGTATGATTTTGTTGTGTTATGATGCACCACCAGTCAGGCTGCTGGCACTAAACATGGCTATATGATACGCGGACGGGCGGTGTTAGTTGTTAACATGGACAGATGGAAGATGGCATGGCCATATGATATGTCACTTGATGGCGTCAGGTTGAACCACTGCTGGTACCAACTTATAGGGCGAGCAGCAGGAGTGGTGGATGGGTCCAACAAACCCTGAACGTTCTCCAGGAGGCCCAACATTTCCTTTCCATATGCATGTAGAGCCAAACCATGATGTTTTTTTTCTGTACCTAACAACCTGTGCCTTTGTAGCCTAATCTTAACCATGGGCTTAGGCTAACATCCCAGCATTGGTCCCCTAACCAGTGTCACCAGCAGATGTGGATACCTAGAGCGTAGTATATAGATGAGGAAGTCCACTGACAAAGTGGTAATATGTGATGACTTGGGGTGAGTATGTATTGGCACCCCAAAAGCCTGAGGAAAAAAAATCAGCTGGTAACCTGCTGTAGCTCTATAGTCATTAGATTTGATCAAATTGCTACCTGATTTGCAAGTGTCAATCACTGTCTTACAACATCTTACGTCAGACAAGGTTATTGAACTAATAAGCAGCCTCTCTAACCGACCTGCTGCCTTCAGAGCACGTAGTTATCAGCAGAAGGATTTCCAATAGAAGCCGCTAAAAGATCTTCCGGCTGACTATCCACACACCAAGGTTGCTGTCAGCGATGAGGCGAGTGGGGAGATAAGAGGAGCTAACTGACCAGATAATCAGGACTTAGTTTTTCCGCATTGTTCCCCTCCCACACTGCAGCAGCTGGCCTTTGGAGCTCAGCGGAGCAGACAACCTGAGCTCACAGGTTGGGAGAAGAGAGAAGAGAAAGTCAATACATCTGACTGCCTTGGGAACCCCCAAAGAAGCAGAAAAAACAAAAACAGATCCAGAGATGGTATGAAACCTACATACAGATGTGCACTCTGAGACATGATAAATCAATCAATAAATTTACAGCATTGCTTTTCATTTCCATCAAAAACATCAGTCAAAAATCCAGTGTGATTTTTAGAAGTACTCGGACCATTTCTTTGTCCTTGTCTCGTCACCGTCTCATCTCTACAGTATACCATGTCTTTCAGGTACAGAAAAAGCTGTGTATATATATATATATTTTTAACTAAGGATGGAAAGAGAAGCATAGAGAAAAATCCTTAAGCCTCTCTGTTTTTGATCTCCGTTCTCAGCTAAAGCATTATTTTCAAGAAGAGCCAGCTTCAAGCGCCTCCTGAGCCTCGACGGTTTGGTACTCAAACATGCAACAGGTGTGCTTTCTCTTGCACTCCTCCCTCTCTCACTGTTTCTTTTTTGTGCACTGAGAGCAGTACAGGTGATTCTCTCCTCATTGCCATGCAGCAGTCAGCTGTGAATGAAGGTCAATACTTTGAAGGAGGGCACGAGAGGAACAAGCCAATCAGAGGGGAGAGATGAGACGAAACTGTGATTGACTGGCTTGTGGTGGGGCGATTGGGCGGCCAAGTGGGGGGATGAGGGCGCCAAACGGAATATGCATACCCAATGAGGAATCAGAAGATGAAAGGGCCTTGTTGCCATGGCAACACACCTGCCGTGGTGGAATATCGGTGTGGTTTCATTGATATGAGGGCTACAGGGTTTTAGGCCATGGGGGTTTGAGTGAGGTTGGGTGGAGAGCTCACGCACATTTGTGTGTGTTTGTGTGTACTTGTACATGTGTGCAAACACCCTGCCACCTACTGAATTGAAATGCACCTGTGAAAACACTGCATCTATCACTTTCTCTGCAACCTCTTTGCTTCTGATGTAAGGAACCAAACACATTATTTTTTTATCCCTCTCTTTTCTTTCTTCAATCCATATATCTGACAGTAAAATATCTGCCATCTTTTTGGAAGTATCATGACATAATATCATCAGTCTTATTTTATGACATAGCATTTACATTCATGAAAACATTATAAAAACATTACAGATGCTCACACAGTCTCACAAGTCCTGTTTCATCAGACTGTCTCTAAAGACTGACCTGAGGGCTGAACAGATCGTCCTCTCATGGTCACGAGTCTGCTAAATAATTGGTTGGATTATCAGAATTGAGTTGTCATTTCCTTGATGCTCCAAGGGTCGTAGCTCTTTAACTGATAAAGAAACACAGATAGCACTGATCAAGGATGTATAATACGACTTATCATACAGTAAATCCCACATGGTTTACAACTGATAAGGGAATAATATATTTGTTTGGCTTTTTACAGCAGCCATTTTTCAATTTCCCGGCACACTAGCATCATATGTACTGTATGAAAAGATAAGATCAACCGTCATAGAAATTTATTATTCTGACTGTATGGTGGAAGATAACCTTGGTAGACTGCTTCCATGTATGATGCAGAAAGTGATCACATTTTAGAAATCTTAAAAGAATCCTGGGGGCACATGAATTTAATTTTTTAAAACCATTTTCAGTTTTTCACCTCCAATCTTGTCAAAAAAAATCACTGCATCAGTCGCAAGACAGCTGATAAAAATAGCCTTGTCACCTCTAGTATAGATGAATAAAAGACAGAGAAGAAGAGTGGAAGACTACTGACTGTTAGAGACAGAAAGAGGGTGATGTTAGAAAAATACATGAGTTATCCTCCCTGCAAGGCCATATGGAGTAAAGGCCTTGTCCTCCTCCTCCTCCTCCGCATCTCTTCTCCTCTCTCCCTCTCTCATTTATTTCAATTTGTCATGCTTTACTTTTCCCTTAAGAGAGCACGCTTGCTGGTGAGCGGCTCCATATAGGCCGCGAAATTGTGTCTGCGCCTAGTCTGTAATGAAACATTTAGATGCAGGGGAGAGTGATGGTTGCGCATTAATACAAGTGTTGGTGTTGCCAATGCGAGCCTCGGCTCTAAGCAGACGGCATGGCGTGCTGCTCCAAACAGCAGGGTGGTAAGAGATGTCTCCCCTCTCAAGTCAACACAGTTGTTTTTTTTCCCCAGAAGGGGTCAAGGGTTTTCCAATGGTGCATGATGGTTGAGAGTGTTTGTGGACATCTGGTGAGGTGATAATGGCATTGTGGAATGGAGGTCCTGGACTAACATCAGTGTGGGTCAAAACACTGGGGATATTGCCAACAGTTTAATGCTGAGCAAGATTGTAATGATGATGCTGAGAGCTGATAGAAATGATTTACTGGACTGAACCATTTGTGCAAAACAGCTACTTACAAAATCAATATAAAAAAGGCACTTTGTAGCGAAAGAACTGGGGTCTTCGTGGTAGTGATGGTCACCTCAGCTAAATTTTTTTTCTGAAGGTGAAAAAAAACAAAGACTCCAAGATCCCCTTTTTTAGTTGACAAAAAGCAAAAAAATACAGCCATTTCCTAATTTTTACCTATATTTTTTCAGAAAATGTATGGAAATTATGTTAAGGAAAGGTTACATGACTACACAATGATAACAGATAAATTTCTTGGCATCATAAACATGGACAGGGACCCTTAGATGAACTTACAAAGTTAATCAGAGGTAAAATGATAGCCATTTCTTTTTAATGCTAATTACACGTATTGCCCAACATGCAGCTTTTAGCAATTAAGTTGAATTTTATCTACCAGGCCTATTGATGACATTTTAATATTACAAGTTCATAGGAACTAGCATTTACTGGGTTTAGTATGGGCCACTTAGGGGTAAATGAGTCTTACAGGTTCTATAATTTCTGTACATGTCTCCTCTTATCTGTTCTAGATACATGCATTTGCGCTCCCAGAATTCCCAGATTCTGTATTTAAAAGGGTGGCCAGATGGGGCCTCTGAAAACCTTGGCCATAACTGAATATCAGGAGTTTGATTATAGTTTTGTATTATACAGTCAGTATGAATGTAAAGAGGTTGCTTGCTGATATACATTGGTTTCCTGTTTAATGGTACTAATTATCTGATATGCATACTGTTCTATTTTAATGTGTAAACACATTTGTAAGGCGAGTTATTGTCCTTCAAATTGGCTGGTTGTCCTTTTTGTAAAAAAAGACAGTTATGCAGCTTTAAACTGAAGAAGTCCATTGACTGTAAGGAACAAAACATTTATTGTGTTTTATAAGATAAATGTTTAATCTGTAATGAAACTATAAACACAAGCTGTCAGATAAATGCTATGGAGCAAACTGCAACGTTTCCCTCTGAATTGTATTAGGGGAAATGTATACAAAAGCATGAAATATTTGAATAAATAACTAAAATGTGTACTTGAGCATGTGGTTACATTTTGATATGTTATGTTTCAATTGTCATTATTGTTTATGCAGTCATAATAGCAGTCCTTAATGATATTTTTAAAAAAAATCAATCAGAAACACATTCATAGTTATTCTATTTTTAACTGCTGAAAAATATGAAAATGAATGTGTCATTAAGTGAATGTTGCTCACTGAAGGTTAATTAACCTCTGCCGTTCCCAGCTGTGAGGAAAAATTATACTCAAACCTCTCCGAAGTCAACACTCCACCACATGTTGCTGCATACCGTATGCTGTTGTAGCTTTGTAGGTGTTAAAATTTTAAAGCAATGCATAATTTGGCTTCAAAAGCATTAGCATTCATCTGCATGTATAAACCTGCTGAGGGGCTAACCCTTGCCTTAGGTTGCTAACTAAAAGAAAAGCAACAGATATTTACTTATGTATGAGTGCAGTACACATGTTGCCTTATGCAAATAGCCCCTCTCATCTTGCTGTGTAGATCAATTGGAATAGCACTGTTAATATATGAATTTCAAAATGTTTAACATGCACATCACATAATATGAGAGATGTATTATATATGAAACATTTTTTGCAACTAAAAATTGCTCATTTTAGCACATCAAAGCTTGAAGCAAGTAAAATCATTGCAGTGCACCTGTTCTAATCTTCTTTGATGACCCTAAACTGTTATGCCCGCCTTGTTTTTACCCCAAAGCATGCAACAAAACCATTAAAATTCCCCGTATTTAAATGCAGATGCATTTGTCCACATCTTCAGCACTCCCTTTAATATAGTGCCAGATTTTCTACATTGCCGTACTCCATTCAACATTTCTGAAATAAAATAGAACCAAAGGACTATCCAGCGAAGTAGACAGTTTCCTCTTTCTATTTTTTATCCATTGCTGGTGTTGGCTTCAGGCACACACTCTCTTCATTACATGCACAGCTCCAGTGAGACTTTGTACATTTTCAGATCTTTTGTGTGTGTGTGTGCATACATGTGCGTGTGTTTTTCAGAACCTGGTTAAGGGTCTGACATTGTGTGACAATAAGAATACACTTGTGTCATTGAGAGATCAAAGGGAGGCATGTCTGTGTGAATTCTTACATCTCTTTGCCATTGAAGCCAATATGCAGACTGATACTGTGGTCTATTGAATGCTACTTTGAGCTTGAACTGCAAAAAATGTATGTTTTGTATGTGTAAGAGAGACAGAGACAACCAAAGAAGGAATCATGCCAAGCATCCCACAAAATGCAAGCTCTTTGCCAAGTTCCCAATTCCACCACCTAGTTCACAAAAATGACTTTCACCAAATCAACTCTCTCTAAGCAAGCAGACAATCACAGAAGAAATTCCAAATGTAAAAAATCAATGTGACCTTTGAACAGGGTGTCATCATTTTCTTGTTTATTTTTGGTATACTGCCCAGGCATGACATGAACAAAAGTGAGTGGCTGATCCAAACAAAGAAGTTAAAACAGATAATTTGCATTTGCTTTTTTATCAAGATTAAAATTCTACAGCAATGCTAGTGCCTTTTTGACTTTGAGCTAAATGCTAATGCTAGCAACATACTCGCACTAATGATGCTAACATGCTGATGTTTCTCAGGTAGGCTACCCTACCAAGTTCAACATCTTAGTTTAATGTGTTAGCATGACACTTCACCCCCCCCCCAAAACAAAACTGCAATTTTTTATTTTCTTGGTCAAGTGCATCTTATAATGGATGAGAGGCTCATGCTCATGGCAGTGTGAGATGTAAGCATTTATTGCATCTTCCTCAGTTGAGCTGGACCATTCACTAGCTAAAGTTACAGCAAGGTGCGTTAGCTGTAGATGCATGCCTCTTTCTACATGGCAATTTAATTGGTAGCCTAGTTGTAAGCTAGTATGGTATAAAATAAAATATATAATTGAAATAGTTCCTACATAAAACTGCTCGCAACAAGGTCTGTAGAGTATTACATAAATATTTTGTAAAGGCACTTTGAGCACCACAAGCTGAGTGCCATCTAGTTCCATTATATTTGACTGAAGGCAGACACCTGCATGGCAGATATCTCTGACAATTTCAGCAAGTCACACCAAAATTTTTTTTATAAATAGCACTATAGGTATGAGGAAAGTTATACATTTTTGATTTGGGGGTGAACTGTCAATTTAAAAGGCACCAAAGTATTTTCAATTCATCCTGTGGAGGACAAGAGTGCCCATGCCTAATTCCATGGCAATTCATCATCCAACAGCCATCAAGACATTTCACTCAAAACCATAAATGTCAACATCTTGTTGGCACTTAAAGAAAAGTCAGGGGATCAGCAAAGTCAGTAGACTTTGTCCTCATATACCTCGAGACATCCTTAATGTCTGTGCTAAATTTCATGGCAATCCATCCAACAGTTGTGGAATTATTTCAGACCACAGTGGTGGACCAGCTGACTGAAAGACTGTCATTGCCATCCCTAGAGCATTTCTCCTCTGAGAGAACACAACAGAAAAAAGAAATCATACTACGTCATATGTCATCATGCTAAATGTTATACAGCATTAGAGGAAGAACACACAATTTGTCCCTCCTGATGGAGGCTGTTAGGAGCAGCTTAGGACAATGCCACACTCCAGTAAAAACACTCTGTCTACTGAGTCCTGTGTGGCTCACAAAAGACAGTATCCTAATGGAAAAAAGGATAGCAAAAACAGCAAAATCAGTAAGGAGAAAAAAACACAGAAGTTGAATTGGCAGGTGATAAAAGACACCAGAAATGTGTTGGTAGGACATTTATTCTTTCACATGACTAATGTATTAGTAGTGGAACCAGTCTGTATGTTCATCGCCTGTGTCGGTGTCATAACCTCGAGCCGTAGCATAGCGTATGCTCTATAGGCTTATACATTTGCTTTATAGGTTCCCGGAACCAATTAAAAATGGTTCAAATATTCCCCAGTAAGTCCATCCATTTTCACTGTGCAAGCAGCACGACAGACTTATGACATAACCATCGTGGCTAATGTAATTAGTCTATAGTTATAAAAAGAAAGGCGGTAATGAATTGTTTAATTCTGGAGCGAGAGTAATCCGTTTTCCTGCTTAAAAGTTCCATTATCTCACTGTAACACATCCTCTCTGAGAGAAGATGTTAGACTTGCTTGTTGAACATTGTAAGTGTATGTAACGCGCACTGTGATGGACAAATCCTACATTAACACATGAATGCACAGTGGTAATAACAGTCACACAATCATGCACATGCACACAAGCTAGGAGCATCATAACTCTCTGTCCTGTTGGCCCTGTCAGTCTGCTCTCCCCCTCAGGCAATGGGAGGGGGGGCGCAGAGGTGGAGGGACTCTGGGTGGGAGTGCCTCAGGTCTTTTACAGAGGGGCCCATATAGACTCTCCTGTCCGCTGGAGGGTGAAATGAGCCCAGGTAGAGCATACTGAGCAGTGGCTGGTGTAGCGAGACCAGATAGAAGGCTCTTCCACCTTTAGCCCTCCTGCATGTTTTCCAGCTGATAAATTGCATATCTGGTCTGGGACTGTGGAGTGGGGACGGTCCGTCAGTTTTTTGAGTTGAGAGGCGCTCAGCTTGTGAGCGTGTAGGATGGTGGCGATGCTGTTGGTGGCTGTGGGGGTGTCGGCTCAAAATTCACTTATTCACTTGCTGCTGATGTTTGCTTGGTTGGTCATGAGAGGCTCAAAATCAATCAGTCAATAAACCTCAATACAGTACCACAAATTAAACACACTATATACACTAAGCTGAGCTCTTTTTTATGGGATGGGTATGAGTAACATGTATTGGGTCTGACACACAGTGCAGGTAACCACTGAATTGTGCATTTTTGCTGGTAAATGTAATCTCAGAGTAAATATAGCTCTTCTAGATACACAGAGTCCTCATATTGAGGCTACTTTATACAGCACAACAAACTGTAAAACCCAGTGCTGTTTAACAACCCAATGCATCACCTCTCCCCAAGAGCAAAAACCAACAACTTTCATCAGATTGATTTAGATGCAAATGGTGTACTCACACGTGGTGGAAAATGACACTTGTTTCCTATTTTCTTATTTTTCCCCCCTCTGTGCACTGCTTTGCAAATTAAGTGGAGTGTTTGTGACAGCTTGATGCTGGCGGAAGCAACAGCAAGCAGAGCTTTGGATTGCAAATGTTCCCTGAGGGGGCCGGCCCTGGTTTGATATACTTAATAAACTTCAAATCCGACAGGCTGGCAGAGGCAGCACGCTGCTGCTTATTTCTCTCCCTTCCCACAGTGAGATATGGGGCCCTGTGGAAATGGGAATGGGGAAAGTTTAGACACTTTTCTAGAAAGGATCAGCAAACAAAGGTGTGCGTTTTTGTGTGTGTGTGTTCGTGCACACAATTGTGTTTGCTTGTTATGGAAGGCTGAACAATATACTTTAGAAATGAGGGAGTGTGTATATGTGCAGGGCTGGCACAGTGTTTTTATCAAATAAAGAAGCCTCTACTGGGGGTGGACACAATAATATAAAAACTCTTATAATATAATGCAACCCAATACAGAAGTCCTAAAAAAGTCTGCCTTCATGAAGCTTATGGGTTGTATATTTTTTATGTTGAATATTTGTTGAGGCTTGTGCTTTAAAAGATGCTGATTTGACTTTTTAGTATTTTTGAGGTGGTGTCATATTGTCTGTGTTCCCATTATTGTATCCACCATCTGTATATACGTGTTTGTACATGTCTGTACATATAGTCTGTGTGTGTGTGTGTGTGTGTACACAATATGTATGTATGTATGATTATTTTGAGCGTACAAGAGTAGCAGCCATGCCAGCAGCCCTGTGAGGCTGTTCTCATGGAAAACTGTACTTAGGTTAGCTAAAGCTCAGCGCAAGGTCAATCAGGAAGACTTTCTTCATGCAAGTTCTTCATTCATTCACAATTCTCTCTCTATCTCACTACCCCTGTTTACTCCAATCAGCTAATCATGGATGTTTGCTCTCTCAGTAAACCAACCAATTTTTGTCCAGTCTGTAGCCGCCAATCATGTTGCTGCTGTCAAATCTTAAATCTTTTCTCCTGTCTGCCGCTGTCATTTCAGGCAGAATCATCACACCCTTCTCCACCCCATTCACCTCCAGTCATGGTATTCCAGGACAAGCTCATCAAAAGCTCCTCTTTACATCCAGAGCTTCAGCCCCCTCTTCATCCCATCACCAACTGTACCACCAGCAGCGTCTAGACTCCATGGGGGGTACCCTTTTCTACTGCGGCTTCAACACCTTCTGCACCTATATACCATCATTATGGGATCTAAAAGACTTAACATTTCTCATAGTCATGCACACATGTTATCTTATTGTTATATTGACATCTATTGCATGTCTGTCTGTCCTGGAAGAGGGATCCCCCTTTTTTTTCGGGAGTGATTATTTTTTTCATTAAGAATGAGTCTCACAAGAACACATAGGTAGTAGCAGACAGAGAAGCGGTGAACAGCCAGCGTCCTCTCCGCACATGCGCGGTAAAATGCAAATTTGTTTTTAATTCCAAGTTAGCATTCTGCCATTTGCTAATTAATTCTAAACACAAAGTACAACTGACATAACTTATTAGTTTTGCAGGTATTTGGTCAAAAACCAACATAGTGAACAAAAATTCCAAAATGGTTGAGACATTTCACTGAAAAACTAAAGCCAAAAATGTCAACTTGCTTGTGAGACAAGCCAACATTTTCTTACTCTGACCTGCTGTGCTGCTCTTTCAGGACCTCCTGCATCAACCTCTGATGCTTTAGGTATCCCTGTACCTCAGCTGTTTATGCTACGGGGTGCCGTTATGGTGATGTCAACGAATGCACGTGGTGAGATGACACAGCCGATTATCGTGACGTCTCTCAAGCTGCATGGTCCCGATGTTTACACAACAGCACGGACTGTCACGAAGCCTGTGATTAGGCACCAAAGCCACGGATGGTTAGGTTCAGGCAAAAGAGGCACATGGTAAGGTGTTGAAAAAAAACCACACACACACATATCCACACGGGAACCAAACTCCACAGTCCCACACAAAAGTCAGTTTTTTGTGGGATCCATCCACCTCCCCACCTGCCTGCCCCAAAAAAGCACTTTCGCTCCTTATATTATGTGGTTTTTCCACTTAAGTTTCAAAATCTAATGGGCAGATTGCATCGAGAGGCACTGAGCATATTCATGCTCTCCAGAGGACAGACTTTTCATTCATTCTTTATTTTGGACTGTCCATTGGCCCTCCTCTAGCACAGCCATCAGGCCCAAATGTCAACCTTGAACATTGTATATGTGTGCCCAATATCCTTTACTTACACAATGCATGGATATGACATTATGTAGCATTTATAAATGTCATAACAATCAGTGAGCCATCAATAAAACTCTAATTGTTCCTAAATAAGTTTAAACGTTTGGTATTTGTAAACTTTATACACCAGTATATAAATTAAAATCAACAACATTGTTTGGGTATTGGTCTCCTTTACACCTTCCCACAGCTGTAAGAGCTGTCAGCATGGCCCATTCTTCGAACAAGTAAAAACTTACCAGCAGGAAAGTGCCATAGCATAATCCTGCAACATCTCTCAGGACTTCTTTTTAAGCCTCCCCTAGTAAATTAAAGTGAGAAATTGAATTAGAAGCTTTTCTTGTCCAATAATACAGATTTAGAACAAAGTATCAGATAGAGAGCAAATACGGTATTCTCTCTTCTATTCTGACATATCCTCAGAAGTCTAATCTCTCACGTACATGCAGTGTTTGATGTCCAATTAACCAGAATGCACACAACTGAATATCCCATTTAAACCCCATTATCTAGACAGGGGAAATGCTCACAGCTACCACAGAGTTTCCTGTCAAAATGCCCATGATCTGTATTTTCAATAACGCCAGCTATTTCTAGACTTAAAGAAGAGATAAGGGGGCGTTGTAAGGAGAGAAAATATCGCTGGCAGTTACAGATTTACATAAAAATTACCTATTCAAACAAAAATAATTAAGGGTTCACAGTTCGTGAACTAATACAAACAGACAACCAAAAACTTTATGTTGCTGCATGAGAAAATCAGAATTTTCAAGTGAAATGGTAAATCTTTTTTTTAATTCCTTGCATTTTGTTATTATCCTCATATTCTTACTGCTGTTTTTATCTTGTTAAACCATAGCTGAATACCCCTCATTATATTTTGATCATCTGCAGTTCATTTCTATACTTATATACTTCATGCCCCTACGAGGTTAGGGATGACAACTTGTAGAAAGCTGCTTTCTGCACAGCAACTAGTGATGGCTCATGAGTGTCTTAAGTGAGCTGAAAACTCAGTAGTTTCATGGGAAAGTAAGATGGAATAGATATTTTTCTTCAACCCTCAATCACATGCTGTCTCACTTAATTGGCACTCAGTTATCAAATCTTTGAAAACCCCTGGTATGGTATGCCATAAAAAAACATTTTAAAAAATCAATGACTAGTATGCCCAAAAAGGCAAAGTGTCATAGTATAGTAATATAGTATAGTATGCCATAAAAAGGTCACAAGGGTGATGAGGGTCGTATTGTTTTTTTGTTGTTTTTTTTTAAAAAAGGCCATAGTATTATAGTTTAAAAAAAAAAAAATTAAATCATGGCAGAGAATGCCATAATGAATTTCATAATACCTAATGTCACAATAGGAGTCATAGTATAGCATGCCATAATGAATTTAATTTTAAAAAGAAAATCATAGTATGATATGCATTTAGAAATGAGAATTTTATATGTAAAAATAATTAAAAATATAGTGACTCATAAAAAGTCATACTATAATGTGAAATTTGAAAAAAAAAACTTTGTAAAAAAAAATTCAAAGTATAGTTTGTTGTTGAGGTGGCATCAAAAGGTCATACAATAGCATGTTGTACAAAACGCCATGAAGAAGTCATAGAATAAAATGTCTTCCAGAAATATTACAAAAAAGTCATAGTAAACTATGTCATCCAAAACATTATGAAAAATTCATAGAATAGAAGTTAGAAGATAGAAGGTAGAACGTGGATGTATTGGTCATTTTATAAACAAAGTTTAAAAAACAAAATTACATTTTTCTTTGGTACTTCTACATCCTGAAATTGAAGGCCGAGTTGATTAAAACTAGCACACTAAAATAAACTATTCTCTCTAAGGGCTCTGATTAAAACCAGCAGCTACTATGAAGATTACATTCGGTTGCTTGGTGATGTTGCTGCTGATGGCATCGTTCAATTCCTGCATTTTTTGAATTTGCAGAATTCAGGGGCATTTGGACAGAGTCCCATCAAAACATGTAGTTTTCAGCCATTTCTTCAACATACTATATTATGATGTTTTTGGCCTCATTTTTGACATGGTATACTATGACATGTCTCTTCAAGTTGTCTTTTTCAGCCATTTTTTTTGGCATGTCAAAATTTGACTTTTTTTCCACATACAACACTATGTCATTTTCAGCCACTTTTTCAGCATGCTGTGTTAGGATGTCTTTTGCCTTTTTTCAACATGCTTACTTTGAAGTGTATCTACAATCTATTATATGCAGTTTTCAGCCATTTTTTGACATGTCAAAATTTGCTGTTTTTAGACATACTATACTGTTGTTTTTGGGCCACTTTTTCAACGTGCTATATTGTGTCATTTTGGGAGTTTTTTTTTTTTACATGCTCTATTATGTAATATCTCTACAAGCCATGATATGTCATTTTCGGCCATTTTTTTTTGACATACTACATTCGGACGTTTTTGTCCCTTTTTTGACATTACATATTATGATTTCTCTTTAAAAGCTATAAAATGTCTTTTTCGGCCATTTTTTGGACAAATTTGAGATTTGTCAACATACTACACATGTCGTTTTCAGCCATGTTGCCATGCTGTTTTTTGCAAATGTCATATTTTGATTTTTTTCACCATACTATAGTATGGCATTTTAGGCCGTTTATTTGACCTGCGATATTATGGTGTTTTTGGCTGTCTGGCTCTCGACACGCTATTTTATGTGGGTTTTTGTGGTTTTCGGGTGTATTTTGGACGTCATATTTTGACATTGTGCGCCTAACTATAGTATGGCAATTTCTGTAATTTTTTAAACATACTATTTTATGGTGTTTTTTTGGCTGTTTCTTCAACATCCTATGCTATGGCATGCCTCGGCATGTTGTTTCATGTGGTTTTATGTAATTTTCAGCTGTTTTTTAAACATGTCATATTTAGACACTTTTCGCCATACTATGGCATTTTCAGTTGTTTCTTCATGCAATATTATGTTGTTTCTGGCCTTTTTTGTAACATCCTATGCTGTGGCTCTTGGCATGCTATTTTATGTGGGTTTAAGCTGTTATTTGGACATGTCATATTTTAACATTTTTCGCCATAGTATATTACTGCATTTTCAGTCTGTCTTTCAACGTGCTATCTTATGGTGTTTTTGGAAGTTTTTGCAACATTTTATGCAAAGGCGTGTCACGTTTTTTTGACCTGCGATGCTATGATCTTTTTGACTGTTTTTACAACACTATTGCATGTCTCGACATGTTATTTCATGTGGTTGTAAGGTGTTTTTTGGACATGACATGTTTTGACAATTATCGCCATACTATAGCCTTTCTTCTTTGGTCATTTTTTAAACATGCTATTTTATGTTTTTTTGGGCCATTTTGGGATGTATTTGCAACACTGTATACCATAACATGCCTCTACAGGCTATAATAGGTGCTTTTCAAGTGTTTATTGGACATGTCAAATTTCAACATTTTTTGCCTTACTATAGCCTTGCTTTTTTGGTCATTCTTCCAACATGCTCTTTAATTGTTTTTTGGGCAGTTTTGGGATGTTTTTTCAACACTGTATGCCATGATATGCCTCCATGTGCTATACTAAATGGTTTTCAGCTGTTTTTTTGACATGTCAAATTTTGACATTTTTGACTTACTATAGCCTTGCTTTTTTTCGTCATTTTTTCAACATGCTCTTTTATGGGGTTTTGGGCCACTTTGAGATGTTTTTTCAACACTGTATACTGTAACGTGCCTCTACCGGCGACAAGAAGTGCTTTTCGAGTGTTTTTTGGACAAGTCAAATTTTGACATTTTTGCCGTACTATAGCCTTGCTTTTTTCGTCATTTTTTGAACATGCGATTTTATGGGTTTTTAGACAATTTTGGAATGTTTTTTCAGTACTGTACACAATTACTGGCCTCTCCAGGCTATGCTAAGTGGTTGTCAGCTGTTTTTTGGACATGTCAAATTTTGACATTTTTGCCTTACTATAGCCTTGCTTTTTTTCGTCATTTTTTCAACATGCTCTTTTAGGGGTATTAAGGCCATTTTAGGACGTTTTTTCAACCATGTATACTGCAACATGCCTCTACGGGCCACAATGAGTGCTTTTGAAGTGTTTTTTGGACATGTCAAATTTTGACATTTTTGCCTTACTATAACGTTGCTTTTTTTGGTCATTTTTTCAATATGCGATTTTATGGGTTTTTTCGGCCATTTGGGGATACTTATTCAACACTGTATACTATAACATGCCTCTAAGGGCTATACTAAGTGCTTTTCAAGTGTTTCTTGGACATGTCAAATTTTGACATTTTTGCCTTACTATAGCCTTGCTTTATTTCGTCATTTTTTCAACATGCTCTTTTATGGGTTTTAATGCCATTTTGGGGTGTTTTTTCAACACTGGATGCTCTAACATGCCTCTACGGGCCACAATGAGTGCTTTTCAAGTGTTTTTTGGACATGTCAAATTTTGACATTTTTGCCTTACTATAGCCGTGCTCTTTTTCGTCATTTTTTCAACATGCTGTTGTTTGGGTTTTAAGGCCATTTGGGGGTGTTTTTTCAACACTGGATACTGTAACATGCCTCTACGGGCCACTATAAGTGCTTTTCAAGTGTTTTTTGGACATGTCAAATTTTGACATTTTTGCCTTACTATAGCCTTGCTTTTTTCATCATTTTTTCAACATGCTGTTTTTTGGCTTTTAAGGCCATTTTGGGGTGTTTTTTCAACACTGGATACTTTAACATGCCTCTACGGGCCACAATAAGTGCTTTTCAAGTGTTTTTTGGACATGTCAAATTTTGACATTTTTGCCTTACTATAGCCTTGCTTTTTCTCGTGATTTTTTAAACATGCAATTTTATGGGTTTTCACACAATTTTGGAATGTTTTTTCAATACTGTACACGATTACTGGCCTATACAGGCTATATTAAGTGGTTTTCAGCTGTTTATTTGAGACGTCAAATTTTGACATTTTTGCCTTACTATAGCCTTGCTTTTTTTCGTCATTTTTTCAACATGCTGTTTTTTGGCTTTTAAGGCCATTTTGGGGTGTTTTTTCAACACTGGATACTGTAACATGCCTCTACGGGCCACAATAAGTGCTTTTCAAGTGTTTTTTGGACATGTCAAATTTTGACATTTTTGCCTTACTATAGCCTTGCTTTTTTTCGTCATTTTTTCAACATGCTGTTTTTTGGCTTTTAAGGCCATTTTGGGGTGTTTTTTCAACACTGGATACTGTAACATGCCTCTACGGGCCACAATAAGTGCTTTTCAAGTGTTTTTTGGACATGTCAAATTTTGACATTTTTGCCTTACTATAGCCTTGCTTTTTTTCGTCATTTTTTCAACATGCTGTTTTTTGGCTTTTAAGGCCATTTTGGGGTGTTTTTTCAACACTGGATACTGTAACATGCCTCTACGGGCCACAATAAGTGCTTTTCAAGTGTTTTTTGGACATGTCAAATTTTGACATTTTTGCCTTACTATAGCCTTGCTTTTTTTCGTCATTTTTTCAACATGCTGTTTTTTGGCTTTTAAGGCCATTTTGGGGTGTTTTTTCAACACTGGATACTGTAACATGCCTCTACGGGCCACAATAAGTGCTTTTCAAGT
Organism: Plectropomus leopardus; assembly: GCF_008729295.1. Taxonomy (NCBI): domain Eukaryota; kingdom Metazoa; phylum Chordata; class Actinopteri; order Perciformes; family Serranidae; genus Plectropomus; species Plectropomus leopardus. Next base: position 13,619,304 of record NC_056464.1, read on the forward strand.
GTTTTTTGGACATGTCAAATTTTGACATTTTTGCCTTACTATAGCCTTGCTTTTTTTCGTCATTTTTTCAACATGCTGTTTTTTGGCTTTTAAGGCCATTTTGGGGTGTTTTTTCAACACTGGATACTGTAACATGCCTCTACGGGCCACAATAAGTGCTTTTCAAGTGTTTTTTGGACATGTCAAATTTTGACATTTTTGCCTTACTATAGCCTTGCTTTTTTTCGTCATTTTTTCAACATGCTGTTTTTTGGCTTTTAAGGCCATTTTGGGGTGTTTTTTCAACACTGGATACTGTAACATGCCTCTACGGGCCACAATAAGTGCTTTTCAAGTGTTTTTTGGACATGTCAAATTTTGACATTTTTGCCTTACTATAGCCTTGCTTTTTTTCGTCATTTTTTCAACATGCTGTTTTTTGGCTTTTAAGGCCATTTTGGGGTGTTTTTTCAACACTGGATACTGTAACATGCCTCTACGGGCCACAATAAGTGCTTTTCAAGTGTTTTTTGGACATGTCAAATTTTGACATTTTTGCCTTACTATAGCCTTGCTTTTTTTCGTCATTTTTTCAACATGCTGTTTTTTGGCTTTTAAGGCCATTTTGGGGTGTTTTTTCAACACTGGATACTGTAACATGCCTCTACGGGCCACAATAAGTGCTTTTCAAGTGTTTTTTGGACATGTCAAATTTTGACATTTTTGCCTTACTATAGCCTTGCTTTTTTTCGTCATTTTTTCAACATGCTGTTTTTTGGCTTTTAAGGCCATTTTGGGGTGTTTTTTCAACACTGGATACTGTAACATGCCTCTACGGGCCACAATAAGTGCTTTTCAAGTGTTTTTTGGACATGTCAAATTTTGACATTTTTGCCTTACTATAGCCTTGCTTTTTTTCGTCATTTTTTCAACATGCTGTTTTTTGGCTTTTAAGGCCATTTTGGGGTGTTTTTTCAACACTGGATACTGTAACATGCCTCTACGGGCCACAATAAGTGCTTTTCAAGTGTTTTTTGGACATGTCAAATTTTGACATTTTTGCCTTACTATAGCCTTGCTTTTTTTCGTCATTTTTTCAACATGCTGTTTTTTGGCTTTTAAGGCCATTTTGGGGTGTTTTTTCAACACTGGATACTGTAACATGCCTCTACGGGCCACAATAAGTGCTTTTCAAGTGTTTTTTGGACATGTCAAATTTTGACATTTTTGCCTTACTATAGCCTTGCTTTTTTTCGTCATTTTTTCAACATGCTGTTTTTTGGCTTTTAAGGCCATTTTGGGGTGTTTTTTCAACACTGGATACTGTAACATGCCTCTACGGGCCACAATAAGTGCTTTTCAAGTGTTTTTTGGACATGTCAAATTTTGACATTTTTGCCTTACTATAGCCTTGCTTTTTTTCGTCATTTTTTCAACATGCTGTTTTTTGGCTTTTAAGGCCATTTTGGGGTGTTTTTTCAACACTGGATACTGTAACATGCCTCTACGGGCCACAATAAGTGCTTTTCAAGTGTTTTTTGGACATGTCAAATTTTGACATTTTTGCCTTACTATAGCCTTGCTTTTTTTCGTCATTTTTTCAACATGCTGTTTTTTGGCTTTTAAGGCCATTTTGGGGTGTTTTTTCAACACTGGATACTGTAACATGCCTCTACGGGCCACAATAAGTGCTTTTCAAGTGTTTTTTGGACATGTCAAATTTTGACATTTTTGCCTTACTATAGCCTTGCTTTTTTTCGTCATTTTTTCAACATGCTGTTTTTTGGCTTTTAAGGCCATTTTGGGGTGTTTTTTCAACACTGGATACTGTAACATGCCTCTACGGGCCACAATAAGTGCTTTTCAAGTGTTTTTTGGACATGTCAAATTTTGACATTTTTGCCTTACTATAGCCTTGCTTTTTTTCGTCATTTTTTCAACATGCTGTTTTTTGGCTTTTAAGGCCATTTTGGGGTGTTTTTTCAACACTGGATACTGTAACATGCCTCTACGGGCCACAATAAGTGCTTTTCAAGTGTTTTTTGGACATGTCAAATTTTGACATTTTTGCCTTACTATAGCCTTGCTTTTTTTCGTCATTTTTTCAACATGCTGTTTTTTGGCTTTTAAGGCCATTTTGGGGTGTTTTTTCAACACTGGATACTGTAACATGCCTCTACGGGCCACAATAAGTGCTTTTCAAGTGTTTTTTGGACATGTCAAATTTTGACATTTTTGCCTTACTATAGCCTTGCTTTTTTTCGTCATTTTTTCAACATGCTGTTTTTTGGCTTTTAAGGCCATTTTGGGGTGTTTTTTCAACACTGGATACTGTAACATGCCTCTACGGGCCACAATAAGTGCTTTTCAAGTGTTTTTTGGACATGTCAAATTTTGACATTTTTGCCTTACTATAGCCTTGCTTTTTTTCGTCATTTTTTCAACATGCTGTTTTTTGGCTTTTAAGGCCATTTTGGGGTGTTTTTTCAACACTGGATACTGTAACATGCCTCTACGGGCCACAATAAGTGCTTTTCAAGTGTTTTTTGGACATGTCAAATTTTGACATTTTTGCCTTACTATAGCCTTGCTTTTTTTCGTCATTTTTTCAACATGCTGTTTTTTGGCTTTTAAGGCCATTTTGGGGTGTTTTTTCAACACTGGATACTGTAACATGCCTCTACGGGCCACAATAAGTGCTTTTCAAGTGTTTTTTGGACATGTCAAATTTTGACATTTTTGCCTTACTATAGCCTTGCTTTTTTTCGTCATTTTTTCAACATGCTGTTTTTTGGCTTTTAAGGCCATTTTGGGGTGTTTTTTCAACACTGGATACTGTAACATGCCTCTACGGGCCACAATAAGTGCTTTTCAAGTGTTTTTTGGACATGTCAAATTTTGACATTTTTGCCTTACTATAGCCTTGCTTTTTTTCGTCATTTTTTCAACATGCTGTTTTTTGGCTTTTAAGGCCATTTTGGGGTGTTTTTTCAACACTGGATACTGTAACATGCCTCTACGGGCCACAATAAGTGCTTTTCAAGTGTTTTTTGGACATGTCAAATTTTGACATTTTTGCCTTACTATAGCCTTGCTTTTTTTCGTCATTTTTTCAACATGCTGTTTTTTGGCTTTTAAGGCCATTTTGGGGTGTTTTTTCAACACTGGATACTGTAACATGCCTCTACGGGCCACAATAAGTGCTTTTCAAGTGTTTTTTGGACATGTCAAATTTTGACATTTTTGCCTTACTATAGCCTTGCTTTTTTTCGTCATTTTTTCAACATGCTGTTTTTTGGCTTTTAAGGCCATTTTGGGGTGTTTTTTCAACACTGGATACTGTAACATGCCTCTACGGGCCACAATAAGTGCTTTTCAAGTGTTTTTTGGACATGTCAAATTTTGACATTTTTGCCTTACTATAGCCTTGCTTTTTTTCGTCATTTTTTCAACATGCTGTTTTTTGGCTTTTAAGGCCATTTTGGGGTGTTTTTTCAACACTGGATACTGTAACATGCCTCTACGGGCCACAATAAGTGCTTTTCAAGTGTTTTTTGGACATGTCAAATTTTGACATTTTTGCCTTACTATAGCCTTGCTTTTTTTCGTCATTTTTTCAACATGCTGTTTTTTGGCTTTTAAGGCCATTTTGGGGTGTTTTTTCAACACTGGATACTGTAACATGCCTCTACGGGCCACAATAAGTGCTTTTCAAGTGTTTTTTGGACATGTCAAATTTTGACATTTTTGCCTTACTATAGCCTTGCTTTTTTTCGTCATTTTTTCAACATGCTGTTTTTTGGCTTTTAAGGCCATTTTGGGGTGTTTTTTCAACACTGGATACTGTAACATGCCTCTACGGGCCACAATAAGTGCTTTTCAAGTGTTTTTTGGACATGTCAAATTTTGACATTTTTGCCTTACTATAGCCTTGCTTTTTTTCGTCATTTTTTCAACATGCTGTTTTTTGGCTTTTAAGGCCATTTTGGGGTGTTTTTTCAACACTGGATACTGTAACATGCCTCTACGGGCCACAATAAGTGCTTTTCAAGTGTTTTTTGGACATGTCAAATTTTGACATTTTTGCCTTACTATAGCCTTGCTTTTTTTCGTCATTTTTTCAACATGCTGTTTTTTGGCTTTTAAGGCCATTTTGGGGTGTTTTTTCAACACTGGATACTGTAACATGCCTCTACGGGCCACAATAAGTGCTTTTCAAGTGTTTTTTGGACATGTCAAATTTTGACATTTTTGCCTTACTATAGCCTTGCTTTTTTTCGTCATTTTTTCAACATGCTGTTTTTTGGCTTTTAAGGCCATTTTGGGGTGTTTTTTCAACACTGGATACTGTAACATGCCTCTACGGGCCACAATAAGTGCTTTTCAAGTGTTTTTTGGACATGTCAAATTTTGACATTTTTGCCTTACTATAGCCTTGCTTTTTTTCGTCATTTTTTCAACATGCTGTTTTTTGGCTTTTAAGGCCATTTTGGGGTGTTTTTTCAACACTGGATACTGTAACATGCCTCTACGGGCCACAATAAGTGCTTTTCAAGTGTTTTTTGGACATGTCAAATTTTGACATTTTTGCCTTACTATAGCCTTGCTTTTTTTCGTCATTTTTTCAACATGCTGTTTTTTGGCTTTTAAGGCCATTTTGGGGTGTTTTTTCAACACTGGATACTGTAACATGCCTCTACGGGCCACAATAAGTGCTTTTCAAGTGTTTTTTGGACATGTCAAATTTTGACATTTTTGCCTTACTATAGCCTTGCTTTTTTTCGTCATTTTTTCAACATGCTGTTTTTTGGCTTTTAAGGCCATTTTGGGGTGTTTTTTCAACACTGGATACTGTAACATGCCTCTACGGGCCACAATAAGTGCTTTTCAAGTGTTTTTTGGACATGTCAAATTTTGACATTTTTGCCTTACTATAGCCTTGCTTTTTTTCGTCATTTTTTCAACATGCTGTTTTTTGGCTTTTAAGGCCATTTTGGGGTGTTTTTTCAACACTGGATACTGTAACATGCCTCTACGGGCCACAATAAGTGCTTTTCAAGTGTTTTTTGGACATGTCAAATTTTGACATTTTTGCCTTACTATAGCCTTGCTTTTTTTCGTCATTTTTTCAACATGCTGTTTTTTGGCTTTTAAGGCCATTTTGGGGTGTTTTTTCAACACTGGATACTGTAACATGCCTCTACGGGCCACAATAAGTGCTTTTCAAGTGTTTTTTGGACATGTCAAATTTTGACATTTTTGCCTTACTATAGCCTTGCTTTTTTTCGTCATTTTTTCAACATGCTGTTTTTTGGCTTTTAAGGCCATTTTGGGGTGTTTTTTCAACACTGGATACTGTAACATGCCTCTACGGGCCACAATAAGTGCTTTTCAAGTGTTTTTTGGACATGTCAAATTTTGACATTTTTGCCTTACTATAGCCTTGCTTTTTTTCGTCATTTTTTCAACATGCTGTTTTTTGGCTTTTAAGGCCATTTTGGGGTGTTTTTTCAACACTGGATACTGTAACATGCCTCTACGGGCCACAATAAGTGCTTTTCAAGTGTTTTTTGGACATGTCAAATTTTGACATTTTTGCCTTACTATAGCCTTGCTTTTTTTCGTCATTTTTTCAACATGCTGTTTTTTGGCTTTTAAGGCCATTTTGGGGTGTTTTTTCAACACTGGATACTGTAACATGCCTCTACGGGCCACAATAAGTGCTTTTCAAGTGTTTTTTGGACATGTCAAATTTTGACATTTTTGCCTTACTATAGCCTTGCTTTTTTTCGTCATTTTTTCAACATGCTGTTTTTTGGCTTTTAAGGCCATTTTGGGGTGTTTTTTCAACACTGGATACTGTAACATGCCTCTACGGGCCACAATAAGTGCTTTTCAAGTGTTTTTTGGACATGTCAAATTTTGACATTTTTGCCTTACTATAGCCTTGCTTTTTTTCGTCATTTTTTCAACATGCTGTTTTTTGGCTTTTAAGGCCATTTTGGGGTGTTTTTTCAACACTGGATACTGTAACATGCCTCTACGGGCCACAATAAGTGCTTTTCAAGTGTTTTTTGGACATGTCAAATTTTGACATTTTTGCCTTACTATAGCCTTGCTTTTTTTCGTCATTTTTTCAACATGCTGTTTTTTGGCTTTTAAGGCCATTTTGGGGTGTTTTTTCAACACTGGATACTGTAACATGCCTCTACGGGCCACAATAAGTGCTTTTCAAGTGTTTTTTGGACATGTCAAATTTTGACATTTTTGCCTTACTATAGCCTTGCTTTTTTTCGTCATTTTTTCAACATGCTGTTTTTTGGCTTTTAAGGCCATTTTGGGGTGTTTTTTCAACACTGGATACTGTAACATGCCTCTACGGGCCACAATAAGTGCTTTTCAAGTGTTTTTTGGACATGTCAAATTTTGACATTTTTGCCTTACTATAGCCTTGCTTTTTTTCGTCATTTTTTCAACATGCTGTTTTTTGGCTTTTAAGGCCATTTTGGGGTGTTTTTTCAACACTGGATACTGTAACATGCCTCTACGGGCCACAATAAGTGCTTTTCAAGTGTTTTTTGGACATGTCAAATTTTGACATTTTTGCCTTACTATAGCCTTGCTTTTTTTCGTCATTTTTTCAACATGCTGTTTTTTGGCTTTTAAGGCCATTTTGGGGTGTTTTTTCAACACTGGATACTGTAACATGCCTCTACGGGCCACAATAAGTGCTTTTCAAGTGTTTTTTGGACATGTCAAATTTTGACATTTTTGCCTTACTATAGCCTTGCTTTTTTTCGTCATTTTTTCAACATGCTGTTTTTTGGCTTTTAAGGCCATTTTGGGGTGTTTTTTCAACACTGGATACTGTAACATGCCTCTACGGGCCACAATAAGTGCTTTTCAAGTGTTTTTTGGACATGTCAAATTTTGACATTTTTGCCTTACTATAGCCTTGCTTTTTTTCGTCATTTTTTCAACATGCTGTTTTTTGGCTTTTAAGGCCATTTTGGGGTGTTTTTTCAACACTGGATACTGTAACATGCCTCTACGGGCCACAATAAGTGCTTTTCAAGTGTTTTTTGGACATGTCAAATTTTGACATTTTTGCCTTACTATAGCCTTGCTTTTTTTCGTCATTTTTTCAACATGCTGTTTTTTGGCTTTTAAGGCCATTTTGGGGTGTTTTTTCAACACTGGATACTGTAACATGCCTCTACGGGCCACAATAAGTGCTTTTCAAGTGTTTTTTGGACATGTCAAATTTTGACATTTTTGCCTTACTATAGCCTTGCTTTTTTTCGTCATTTTTTCAACATGCTGTTTTTTGGCTTTTAAGGCCATTTTGGGGTGTTTTTTCAACACTGGATACTGTAACATGCCTCTACGGGCCACAATAAGTGCTTTTCAAGTGTTTTTTGGACATGTCAAATTTTGACATTTTTGCCTTACTATAGCCTTGCTTTTTTTCGTCATTTTTTCAACATGCTGTTTTTTGGCTTTTAAGGCCATTTTGGGGTGTTTTTTCAACACTGGATACTGTAACATGCCTCTACGGGCCACAATAAGTGCTTTTCAAGTGTTTTTTGGACATGTCAAATTTTGACATTTTTGCCTTACTATAGCCTTGCTTTTTTTCGTCATTTTTTCAACATGCTGTTTTTTGGCTTTTAAGGCCATTTTGGGGTGTTTTTTCAACACTGGATACTGTAACATGCCTCTACGGGCCACAATAAGTGCTTTTCAAGTGTTTTTTGGACATGTCAAATTTTGACATTTTTGCCTTACTATAGCCTTGCTTTTTTTCGTCATTTTTTCAACATGCTGTTTTTTGGCTTTTAAGGCCATTTTGGGGTGTTTTTTCAACACTGGATACTGTAACATGCCTCTACGGGCCACAATAAGTGCTTTTCAAGTGTTTTTTGGACATGTCAAATTTTGACATTTTTGCCTTACTATAGCCTTGCTTTTTTTCGTCATTTTTTCAACATGCTGTTTTTTGGCTTTTAAGGCCATTTTGGGGTGTTTTTTCAACACTGGATACTGTAACATGCCTCTACGGGCCACAATAAGTGCTTTTCAAGTGTTTTTTGGACATGTCAAATTTTGACATTTTTGCCTTACTATAGCCTTGCTTTTTTTCGTCATTTTTTCAACATGCTGTTTTTTGGCTTTTAAGGCCATTTTGGGGTGTTTTTTCAACACTGGATACTGTAACATGCCTCTACGGGCCACAATAAGTGCTTTTCAAGTGTTTTTTGGACATGTCAAATTTTGACATTTTTGCCTTACTATAGCCTTGCTTTTTTTCGTCATTTTTTCAACATGCTGTTTTTTGGCTTTTAAGGCCATTTTGGGGTGTTTTTTCAACACTGGATACTGTAACATGCCTCTACGGGCCACAATAAGTGCTTTTCAAGTGTTTTTTGGACATGTCAAATTTTGACATTTTTGCCTTACTATAGCCTTGCTTTTTTTCGTCATTTTTTCAACATGCTGTTTTTTGGCTTTTAAGGCCATTTTGGGGTGTTTTTTCAACACTGGATACTGTAACATGCCTCTACGGGCCACAATAAGTGCTTTTCAAGTGTTTTTTGGACATGTCAAATTTTGACATTTTTGCCTTACTATAGCCTTGCTTTTTTTCGTCATTTTTTCAACATGCTGTTTTTTGGCTTTTAAGGCCATTTTGGGGTGTTTTTTCAACACTGGATACTGTAACATGCCTCTACGGGCCACAATAAGTGCTTTTCAAGTGTTTTTTGGACATGTCAAATTTTGACATTTTTGCCTTACTATAGCCTTGCTTTTTTTCGTCATTTTTTCAACATGCTGTTTTTTGGCTTTTAAGGCCATTTTGGGGTGTTTTTTCAACACTGGATACTGTAACATGCCTCTACGGGCCACAATAAGTGCTTTTCAAGTGTTTTTTGGACATGTCAAATTTTGACATTTTTGCCTTACTATAGCCTTGCTTTTTTTCGTCATTTTTTCAACATGCTGTTTTTTGGCTTTTAAGGCCATTTTGGGGTGTTTTTTCAACACTGGATACTGTAACATGCCTCTACGGGCCACAATAAGTGCTTTTCAAGTGTTTTTTGGACATGTCAAATTTTGACATTTTTGCCTTACTATAGCCTTGCTTTTTTTCGTCATTTTTTCAACATGCTGTTTTTTGGCTTTTAAGGCCATTTTGGGGTGTTTTTTCAACACTGGATACTGTAACATGCCTCTACGGGCCACAATAAGTGCTTTTCAAGTGTTTTTTGGACATGTCAAATTTTGACATTTTTGCCTTACTATAGCCTTGCTTTTTTTCGTCATTTTTTCAACATGCTGTTTTTTGGCTTTTAAGGCCATTTTGGGGTGTTTTTTCAACACTGGATACTGTAACATGCCTCTACGGGCCACAATAAGTGCTTTTCAAGTGTTTTTTGGACATGTCAAATTTTGACATTTTTGCCTTACTATAGCCTTGCTTTTTTTCGTCATTTTTTCAACATGCTGTTTTTTGGCTTTTAAGGCCATTTTGGGGTGTTTTTTCAACACTGGATACTGTAACATGCCTCTACGGGCCACAATAAGTGCTTTTCAAGTGTTTTTTGGACATGTCAAATTTTGACATTTTTGCCTTACTATAGCCTTGCTTTTTTTCGTCATTTTTTCAACATGCTGTTTTTTGGCTTTTAAGGCCATTTTGGGGTGTTTTTTCAACACTGGATACTGTAACATGCCTCTACGGGCCACAATAAGTGCTTTTCAAGTGTTTTTTGGACATGTCAAATTTTGACATTTTTGCCTTACTATAGCCTTGCTTTTTTTCGTCATTTTTTCAACATGCTGTTTTTTGGCTTTTAAGGCCATTTTGGGGTGTTTTTTCAACACTGGATACTGTAACATGCCTCTACGGGCCACAATAAGTGCTTTTCAAGTGTTTTTTGGACATGTCAAATTTTGACATTTTTGCCTTACTATAGCCTTGCTTTTTTTCGTCATTTTTTCAACATGCTGTTTTTTGGCTTTTAAGGCCATTTTGGGGTGTTTTTTCAACACTGGATACTGTAACATGCCTCTACGGGCCACAATAAGTGCTTTTCAAGTGTTTTTTGGACATGTCAAATTTTGACATTTTTGCCTTACTATAGCCTTGCTTTTTTTCGTCATTTTTTCAACATGCTGTTTTTTGGCTTTTAAGGCCATTTTGGGGTGTTTTTTCAACACTGGATACTGTAACATGCCTCTACGGGCCACAATAAGTGCTTTTCAAGTGTTTTTTGGACATGTCAAATTTTGACATTTTTGCCTTACTATAGCCTTGCTTTTTTTCGTCATTTTTTCAACATGCTGTTTTTTGGCTTTTAAGGCCATTTTGGGGTGTTTTTTCAACACTGGATACTGTAACATGCCTCTACGGGCCACAATAAGTGCTTTTCAAGTGTTTTTTGGACATGTCAAATTTTGACATTTTTGCCTTACTATAGCCTTGCTTTTTTTCGTCATTTTTTCAACATGCTGTTTTTTGGCTTTTAAGGCCATTTTGGGGTGTTTTTTCAACACTGGATACTGTAACATGCCTCTACGGGCCACAATAAGTGCTTTTCAAGTGTTTTTTGGACATGTCAAATTTTGACATTTTTGCCTTACTATAGCCTTGCTTTTTTTCGTCATTTTTTCAACATGCTGTTTTTTGGCTTTTAAGGCCATTTTGGGGTGTTTTTTCAACACTGGATACTGTAACATGCCTCTACGGGCCACAATAAGTGCTTTTCAAGTGTTTTTTGGACATGTCAAATTTTGACATTTTTGCCTTACTATAGCCTTGCTTTTTTTCGTCATTTTTTCAACATGCTGTTTTTTGGCTTTTAAGGCCATTTTGGGGTGTTTTTTCAACACTGGATACTGTAACATGCCTCTACGGGCCACAATAAGTGCTTTTCAAGTGTTTTTTGGACATGTCAAATTTTGACATTTTTGCCTTACTATAGCCTTGCTTTTTTTCGTCATTTTTTCAACATGCTGTTTTTTGGCTTTTAAGGCCATTTTGGGGTGTTTTTTCAACACTGGATACTGTAACATGCCTCTACGGGCCACAATAAGTGCTTTTCAAGTGTTTTTTGGACATGTCAAATTTTGACATTTTTGCCTTACTATAGCCTTGCTTTTTTTCGTCATTTTTTCAACATGCTGTTTTTTGGCTTTTAAGGCCATTTTGGGGTGTTTTTTCAACACTGGATACTGTAACATGCCTCTACGGGCCACAATAAGTGCTTTTCAAGTGTTTTTTGGACATGTCAAATTTTGACATTTTTGCCTTACTATAGCCTTGCTTTTTTTCGTCATTTTTTCAACATGCTGTTTTTTGGCTTTTAAGGCCATTTTGGGGTGTTTTTTCAACACTGGATACTGTAACATGCCTCTACGGGCCACAATAAGTGCTTTTCAAGTGTTTTTTGGACATGTCAAATTTTGACATTTTTGCCTTACTATAGCCTTGCTTTTTTTCGTCATTTTTTCAACATGCTGTTTTTTGGCTTTTAAGGCCATTTTGGGGTGTTTTTTCAACACTGGATACTGTAACATGCCTCTACGGGCCACAATAAGTGCTTTTCAAGTGTTTTTTGGACATGTCAAATTTTGACATTTTTGCCTTACTATAGCCTTGCTTTTTTTCGTCATTTTTTCAACATGCTGTTTTTTGGCTTTTAAGGCCATTTTGGGGTGTTTTTTCAACACTGGATACTGTAACATGCCTCTACGGGCCACAATAAGTGCTTTTCAAGTGTTTTTTGGACATGTCAAATTTTGACATTTTTGCCTTACTATAGCCTTGCTTTTTTTCGTCATTTTTTCAACATGCTGTTTTTTGGCTTTTAAGGCCATTTTGGGGTGTTTTTTCAACACTGGATACTGTAACATGCCTCTACGGGCCACAATAAGTGCTTTTCAAGTGTTTTTTGGACATGTCAAATTTTGACATTTTTGCCTTACTATAGCCTTGCTTTTTTTCGTCATTTTTTCAACATGCTGTTTTTTGGCTTTTAAGGCCATTTTGGGGTGTTTTTTCAACACTGGATACTGTAACATGCCTCTACGGGCCACAATAAGTGCTTTTCAAGTGTTTTTTGGACATGTCAAATTTTGACATTTTTGCCTTACTATAGCCTTGCTTTTTTTCGTCATTTTTTCAACATGCTGTTTTTTGGCTTTTAAGGCCATTTTGGGGTGTTTTTTCAACACTGGATACTGTAACATGCCTCTACGGGCCACAATAAGTGCTTTTCAAGTGTTTTTTGGACATGTCAAATTTTGACATTTTTGCCTTACTATAGCCTTGCTTTTTTTCGTCATTTTTTCAACATGCTGTTTTTTGGCTTTTAAGGCCATTTTGGGGTGTTTTTTCAACACTGGATACTGTAACATGCCTCTACGGGCCACAATAAGTGCTTTTCAAGTGTTTTTTGGACATGTCAAATTTTGACATTTTTGCCTTACTATAGCCTTGCTTTTTTTCGTCATTTTTTCAACATGCTGTTTTTTGGCTTTTAAGGCCATTTTGGGGTGTTTTTTCAACACTGGATACTGTAACATGCCTCTACGGGCCACAATAAGTGCTTTTCAAGTGTTTTTTGGACATGTCAAATTTTGACATTTTTGCCTTACTATAGCCTTGCTTTTTTTCGTCATTTTTTCAACATGCTGTTTTTTGGCTTTTAAGGCCATTTTGGGGTGTTTTTTCAACACTGGATACTGTAACATGCCTCTACGGGCCACAATAAGTGCTTTTCAAGTGTTTTTTGGACATGTCAAATTTTGACATTTTTGCCTTACTATAGCCTTGCTTTTTTTCGTCATTTTTTCAACATGCTGTTTTTTGGCTTTTAAGGCCATTTTGGGGTGTTTTTTCAACACTGGATACTGTAACATGCCTCTACGGGCCACAATAAGTGCTTTTCAAGTGTTTTTTGGACATGTCAAATTTTGACATTTTTGCCTTACTATAGCCTTGCTTTTTTTCGTCATTTTTTCAACATGCTGTTTTTTGGCTTTTAAGGCCATTTTGGGGTGTTTTTTCAACACTGGATACTGTAACATGCCTCTACGGGCCACAATAAGTGCTTTTCAAGTGTTTTTTGGACATGTCAAATTTTGACATTTTTGCCTTACTATAGCCTTGCTTTTTTTCGTCATTTTTTCAACATGCTGTTTTTTGGCTTTTAAGGCCATTTTGGGGTGTTTTTTCAACACTGGATACTGTAACATGCCTCTACGGGCCACAATAAGTGCTTTTCAAGTGTTTTTTGGACATGTCAAATTTTGACATTTTTGCCTTACTATAGCCTTGCTTTTTTTCGTCATTTTTTCAACATGCTGTTTTTTGGCTTTTAAGGCCATTTTGGGGTGTTTTTTCAACACTGGATACTGTAACATGCCTCTACGGGCCACAATAAGTGCTTTTCAAGTGTTTTTTGGACATGTCAAATTTTGACATTTTTGCCTTACTATAGCCTTGCTTTTTTTCGTCATTTTTTCAACATGCTGTTTTTTGGCTTTTAAGGCCATTTTGGGGTGTTTTTTCAACACTGGATACTGTAACATGCCTCTACGGGCCACAATAAGTGCTTTTCAAGTGTTTTTTGGACATGTCAAATTTTGACATTTTTGCCTTACTATAGCCTTGCTTTTTTTCGTCATTTTTTCAACATGCTGTTTTTTGGCTTTTAAGGCCATTTTGGGGTGTTTTTTCAACACTGGATACTGTAACATGCCTCTACGGGCCACAATAAGTGCTTTTCAAGTGTTTTTTGGACATGTCAAATTTTGACATTTTTGCCTTACTATAGCCTTGCTTTTTTTCGTCATTTTTTCAACATGCTGTTTTTTGGCTTTTAAGGCCATTTTGGGGTGTTTTTTCAACACTGGATACTGTAACATGCCTCTACGGGCCACAATAAGTGCTTTTCAAGTGTTTTTTGGACATGTCAAATTTTGACATTTTTGCCTTACTATAGCCTTGCTTTTTTTCGTCATTTTTTCAACATGCTGTTTTTTGGCTTTTAAGGCCATTTTGGGGTGTTTTTTCAACACTGGATACTGTAACATGCCTCTACGGGCCACAATAAGTGCTTTTCAAGTGTTTTTTGGACATGTCAAATTTTGACATTTTTGCCTTACTATAGCCTTGCTTTTTTTCGTCATTTTTTCAACATGCTGTTTTTTGGCTTTTAAGGCCATTTTGGGGTGTTTTTTCAACACTGGATACTGTAACATGCCTCTACGGGCCACAATAAGTGCTTTTCAAGTGTTTTTTGGACATGTCAAATTTTGACATTTTTGCCTTACTATAGCCTTGCTTTTTTTCGTCATTTTTTCAACATGCTGTTTTTTGGCTTTTAAGGCCATTTTGGGGTGTTTTTTCAACACTGGATACTGCAACATGCCTCTATGAGCTACAATAAGTGCTTTTCAAGTGTTTTTTGGACATGTCAAATTTTGACATTTTTGTCTTGCTTTTTTCCGTCATTTTTTCAACATGCTGTTTTTTGGGTTTTAAAGCCAAAACGGCCCAAAACCCCATAAAATCGCATGTTGAAAAAATGACCAAAAAAGCAAGACAAGACAAGGCAAAAATTTCAAAATTTGACATGTCCAAGAAACAGCTTAAAACCACTCAGTTTAGCCTGTGGAGACATGTTGTCGTATACATTGTTGAAAAAGCAATCCAAACTGGCCTAAAAGGTCATAAAATAGCATCTCTCCATCCATCCATCCATTTTCTACCGCTTATCCGGGGTCGGGTCTCAGGGGCAGCAGCCTAAGCAGGGAAGCCCAAACTTCCCTTTCCCTGGCCACTTTGTCCAGCTCTTCCCAGGGAATCCCGAGGCCTTCCCAGGCCAGCTGGGAGACATAGTCTCTCCGGCTTGTCCTGGGTCTTCCCTGACATCTCCTACTGGTGGGACGTGCCCTGAACACCTCACCAGGGAGGTGTCGAGGAGGCATTCCTAATTAGATGCCCAAGCCACCTCATCTGGCTCTTCTCAACACAGAGGAACAGCGGCTTTACTCGGAGCTCCTCTTGGATGACCGAGCTTCTCACCCTATCTCTAAGGGAGAGCCCAGCCACCCTACATAGGAAGCTCATTTCAGTCGCTTGTACCCACAATCTTGTTCTTTCAGCCACTATCCAAAGCTTGTGACCATAGGTGAGGGTAGGACTGAAGATCGACCGGTAAATCGAGAGCTTTGCCTTTCGGCTCAGCTCCCTCTTCACCACGACAGATTGGTGCAGAGTCTTCTTTACTGCAGACGCTGTGCCAATCTGCCTGTCGATCCTTTCCTCACTCATTAACAAGACCCCAAGGTACTTAAGCTTCTCAAATTGGGTCAGGATCTCCTCCCCAATCTGGAGAGGGCACTCCACCGGCTGAGAACCATGGCCTCGGATGTGGAGGTGCTGATTCTCTTCCCGGTCGCTTCACACTCGGCTGCGAACATATCCAGTGAGAGCTGAAGGTCAAGGCCTGATGCAGCCATAAGGACCACAGCAATCTGAAAAAAGCATCGACTCAATCCTGAGGTCACCAAACCGGACCCCCTCAACGCCCCTGCTGCGCCTAGAAATTCTGTCCATAAAAGTTATGAACAGAATCGGTGACAAAGGGCAGCCCTGGCAGAGTCCAACCCTCACCGGAAACAAGTCTGACTTGCTGCTGGCAATGCGGACCGAGCTAGGGCCTAAAAAATCATAAAATAGCATGTTGAAAAATTGACCAAAAAGCAAGGCGAAAATGTCAAAGTTTGACATGTCCAAAAAAAAAAGCTGAAAACCACTTAGTATAGCATGTAGAGGCATGTTATGGTATACAGTGTTGAAAAAACATCCCAAAAATCTCAAGTTGAAAAAATGAGAAAAACGCAAGGCTATAGTAAGGCGAAAATGTCCATGACATGTCCAAAAAACACTTGAAAAGCACTTGGTGTAGCCCATGGAGGCATGTTATATTATACAGTGTTGAAAAAAAACATCCCAAAATGGCCTAAAAAGCCATAAAATTGCATGTTGAAAAAATGACCAAAAAGCAAAGTTATAGTATGGCAAAAATGTCAAAATTTGACATGTCCAAAAAACAGCTGAAACCACTTAGTATAGCCTGTAGAGGCAAGTTATAGTATACAGTGTTGAAAAACATTCCAAAATGGCCTAAAAAGCCATGAAAGAGCATGTTGAAAAAATGACTGGAAACGTCATAGTCTGAAATCAAAACAAAACATATGTCATCCAAAATCGCACAAAATCGTCATAGTATAGCAGGTCGTCCAAAATCACACCGAAAACATCATAGTATAGTATGTCGTCCAAAATTTCACAGAAAACGTCATAGTATAGCATGTCATCTATACTTGCACAGAAAACATCATAGTATATCAGTCGTGCCAAACTGCACCAAAAGTCATTTTATAGCATGTTGTCCAAAATTGCACAAAAAACATTATAGTATAGTGTATCATGCTAGATCGCAAAAAAGACGTTATAGGATAGCATGTCATCCAAAATCTTAAAAAAACGTCATAGTATACTATGTCATCATAATATTGTATGTTGTCCAAAATCGCACAAAAAAGTCATAGTATAGTAAGTAGTCCCAAATCAACCAAAAAAACACAAAAACATTATAGTACAGTATGTCGTCAAAAACTGCATAAAAACCTCATAGTATAGTATGTTGTCCAAAATGGCATCAAAACATCATAGTAAAGTATGTTGTCCGAAGTGGCATAAAAACAACATAGTGAAGTATGTTATGCAAAAAGGTATGAAAAACGCCATAGTATAGTGTGTCGTCCAAAATTAATTAAAAATTTTATAGTACAGAATGTCGTTCCAAATGGCATTAAAAAAAACATCATAGTATAGTATGTTGACTTCAATGCTTCTAAACTGATTTTAGTCAATAATTTAGCAATAAACTGCCAAATCACAGTATGCTATAATAATGTCATAAGACATAGACGCAAGTATTAATTGCTGGTTCAAGCCCCTTCTTTGCCAATCATTGCTTTGGGTCTCTCTGTGGCTTCAGGACCTTCGTTGTATGCAATCCTTCTTGTTATCATCTTTCTAATCTTTCCTGATGTGGTTAAATAATGCCCCAAAAATGCCACCAAAATCTGTTACATTGTATGTCATTTCTTTTATCAACTATGGCAAACATCCACAGATTTTGCCATCAGTTAAGTCTAATAAGATGCTGACAGGTTTCTCTTTCTTCATATAGCTGTAAAATAAATGGAGAGTTCACTTTATGTTTCAAACCTTCAAAAGTACAATTTTAAACGATGACCTTTTTGCTCATTGCTTCAGAACCACTGCAATGAGAATGTGTCTGAAGTCTGGGTGACATGAGCCTGGTAACAGTGAACCTTTCTCCCCTTTCTCTACTGGCTGTTGTGAGCAGAGGTTGTGAGAAGCTCTACCATTCCTTCTAATAAGCCCCTGTGGGACCTGCCTGAATATTGCTGCAAGTACACGCAAGCCGTTTGCAAAGTGAGAGCGCTAGTAGCTACTTTTTATTGAGTGTGGGGGTGGGGGGCTTGGGGTGCTGCATAAGCTAGTGTGAACATTCACAGTTATAATATAATGACCTAATATCACTAATATAATGCAGTCTTCTCTGTGACATGTTATTGCCAAATGCAGTGGGTTGCAATAAGACGGCGGATTCAATAATGGTTCATCACTCACTACACTTGGCTTTACTTGAGCTGGTGACATTTTGTTTTACATCACGTGTGTGATGTAAGGATATTGGAAGTTGCTGGTTTAGTATGCAGTTCTTCTCTAGAGCAGCTAAATGGTACATACTGTATGCTGGGTCTTTTGTTTAGGTGGAAGTAGATGGTTAATTTCTTTAAAGAGTTAGTTTTCAGTAAAGCTAGGGTTACTTTTCTAAAAATAACTTAAAGTCCACACAGTGCATGAGATATTCTGTGAAAAAAACAAATCATTAATCACTGCTTGTGAAGTGCTGTCAAACTAGGCAGTGCTGATCAAACATGAATCAAGATTGTGTTACTGCATTTCCTCTTTCTAGCCTCAAACGTTTTCAGAAACACGTTTTTGTAGTTTTTAGTCTTAAACTGGGAATGTTTGGTCCGGAGAGTGGGCAAAGGCTTCCTTTTGACTCATTTTAACAGTACACTTAAATATGTTTCTTATAAAAACACATTTCAGTCAAGAAACAGGCCACATAGTAATGAAATCTTGACTCATATTTGAAATAGCAAAGTTTATGAGTAGTGACTGACAGCTAAGTTACACACTACTCTGCTGTGATTGGCTGGTTTCCCTCCAAATAGCAGAAGCCATTAAAAGATCTAAAAGGAGACAGAGGAACATGATTTTTTTCACAGATTATCTGTCCCATGTGCCATACTTTTAAACGTAAACTAAAATCGTATTTTTTTAGCCCAGCTTTCATGTAGTGTCTTTCTATCACTATTTTATGGTATATACTTGTTCTATTTTTTAAGATCCATTTTTATTAAAGATCCATTTTCACTTATTTCCTATGTTGTACTTGTTTTTGTTTCTTCAAACTGTAAAGCACTTTGAACTGCATTGGATTTGCTTGAAAAATGCCATATAAATTAAATTTGACTGATGACTGACTGATAATGATGTTTTCATTAGTGTATAATAGTTTGAAACTGAGAATAATTTCATTCTTTTGTTACATTAGAATGACCTGTTCATATCCAAACAGAGGCTCTTGATGGGGACTTATGCATTTTTACGTTATTTTTATGCCACAAATGCTTGGCACATGGGAGAAGTTTCAGTTGGTTGCAATCTTAACTTCAACCATATGAGGTTGCCACTAAATTTAATTAAATTTATTTAATTCTACACACACTAAAAGTATTATTCTGATGTATGTACATTGATGTGATTAAGGGATGAGCTCTGTAAGAAAAACATGAGAGAGATTCAGTGATGTCCAAAGTCCATTTTTACATTCATGTTGTGTGAGTCCCTGCCAACTTGATTTCTCTAACAAGAGATTAACCCTGTCTGTTGACACAAGAATCTCCCCGACAGCTTGTTGTGGTCTCCAACTAAGGCACTCAATGAAGGCGAGCAGAATGTCAGTGGGTGCTGAAGATGGTGGTGTGAGGGTGTTAGTGTAATTAATTTTCTGGGAGCTTTGGCCCCAGAGCTCGAGAGCCTTTTCCTTTCATTTTATATCAGGCCCAAGGATCTAGGCCCTTGCAGCTCGCGGTTCTGCTGTAGGGGTCCCCAGCCTTATCTGCAGCCCCGTCTTATCTCTAGCTTGTCCCTGCAACCTGACTGCGGGAAGATTAGCTCTGCACCTCTTGTCAGCTCCTGATTTTTTTCTTCAGTGAAGACAGAAAGGAGCCCAACATAAGCCAAGATTAAGCTAGTACTGTGGATGTGCTAACCATGTTTTTTCTGGAGGTCCTCTGGAGCAGTGGTGGCTAGGGTAAAGGTCGAACCTCTTTAGTTTAAGCCTTCGCTTTTACAGAGTAATTACACAGGGAGGAGCAGGAAGAAAGTTCACCTGGGAACATACGGCGCGTCCTTATAGACCTCCATATATCCTACTTGTAATTCCTTTCTCCTCAGCTGAAGCTCAGACCATCCCTAATGTATATTTCAT
The DNA here is from genome assembly GCF_008729295.1 of Plectropomus leopardus. Lineage (NCBI taxonomy): Eukaryota > Metazoa > Chordata > Actinopteri > Perciformes > Serranidae > Plectropomus > Plectropomus leopardus. Next base: position 13,638,959 of record NC_056464.1, read on the forward strand.
AGAGATTTCTGATGTCAGGCTCTAATAAAAATACAATACAGGGAAATATGTTCTGTTAAAAGATCAGTTATGGCCAGTCGTACGGTAGATTTGGGTCAGCTGCTGGCTTTAAGCTGTCACAAGAAGAGAGTCAAAAGCAGGAAGTTGAAGGCTCTGATGATGAGACCTTCTGGGAGAGATCACAAGCTCAGCCAATTAGCCACTGAAAGGCTAGTGTTGAACTCTGACCCTGCCTGCTGTACTTTCATTCTACAGAGAGATCTGATTTTGTTCATTAGGTCCAGTGTGGTATATTCTCTGCTGTCTACAGCTTGCTATTACACAAGCATCAGAGGCAGGGTAGGGCCACAAATGGTCCAATTACAATTTCACTCGGCATTTTGACATTTAGAAGAGAGGGAGAGAGAAGAGAGTTTGTACAGAAGAAATAACATGAGAGTACATTCTCTTAGAAAGACAAAAATCCGTACAACTCTATGGGCATCTTGTAAACTTTTCCCCTCTGTGGTCCAAAATTATTATCATATTGACAGGTTATGATTTGTGTGATTTTAAACGATTAGTCATGCTGTTTTTGTTTGAATTTGTGGAGAAAAATTGCTTTCCCCCCAAACCACTACAGAAAGCAGCAAACATTTATTGACAGACTGGAGACCATGTTTAATAATAGCAAACTACATCAAAATATCTATTTTCAAACTCTCAACAACTCATGCAGTATAATCAACTCATTCTCATCCCAAGTCGTCACTTATTTCCACTTTGTCAGTGGACTTTGACGTCTACCAATTAGACGCTAGGTATCCCCCTGTGTCTGCTGTTGAGGTTCTGAGACGCTTTAACCAACGCCTGGACATCAACAAAAACACATAGTTAGGTTAAGCATAAAAGCAAGTGGTTAGGTTTAGAAAAAAAACATAATTGTTTGGCTCTACATTCGTACAGGAAGCAAACAGTGGGTTCCTGGGTGAAAGTCTGGGCTTTTTTGGATTCATCCCCTCCAACCTGCCTTATAGTAACTTTCTAGCTCCTTGCATTACTTCATTACTGGCGGCATTTTAACCTGATGACGTCCAGCAGGGTATCACTGCTGTGACAGTTGCCGTCTGGCCCCACAGCCGTGTATAATAAAACCAGAAAAGGTTCTGTCCGGTCACGTTACAAAATGACTTACATATGAAAGCTGGCTTTTAGCATCAGTGTCTGACACCAAAATCACTGACAAAGCAGTGATATTTGATAACTACAGAATGAGAACAGGGTGTATATTTCAAGTCTCATTTATTCAGAAATATGCTCAGTAGTTTCCAAACAAATGCGTATTTGCTAAAAAAAAAAAAAATCTTATTATTGGAGTCTGGCTTTGAAGAGAGCAAACATACATTTTACTAACATTTAAGTTTTAAGTAGTGCAATCTGGGCAAAAAATGCATGTGTCTGGGAAGTACTGATCATATGACTTCATTAATGTTGTGGTCAAATCATATGACCACAACATATATAAATTGTGGTGATCCCCAATCAATCAGTCAATAGGGCTGTAAATCACTGGTTTCATCACGATACAATATTATATCAAAACTATATTTGCCGATATCACAAAGTCTCTCATGATACGATTTTGATTCGATTCAACTTAGGGGCCTGCGATTGATATGGGCTGATATTATCTTATTCACTTATTCAACCTATCATGATATGAATAATTGCTATACAAATGATTATTTTGTAGGTGAGGTATTCCTTTAAGGTTAATATGATGTTGGATTTTATATTATCTTATAAGTGAATAGTTTGTCAAGGCTTCACCAACACGTTTACTCTAAAGACACAAACAGCCGACCCTTACTTTTGATTAAACCCTGACAGAATTCAGCTGGTGCTGTTCATCAGTTCCCTTTTAATGGTAGCCTTTTTTAGGGATATTATTGTGCATGTGTGTCAATTAAAAAACCTGCAAACCCAAAGCTGTCTGTCTCTTCTCCCATCAAGAAAGGAAAAATAAATAAATAAATAATAAATAAATAACTGCTGGTGTTTAGTAAATAAAGGCAATTCCAGAACATTAAGCTGCCACTTGATTTTTTGAATTATCTTCATCCTACAAAATGCAGTTTAAGAATCTTTCAGTTGACTGTGTTGGGTTCTTTCTATAAAAAATTAAACTGTATGTAACACAAGAATAGCCCGACACATTATGTGTGACTTGCTGCTGTATTTCTCTCTGAGACATAGATCAACTATAGTGACATAACTGTGTGGGCATGTGTAACTGTGCTACAACCCCTCAATTTATTATCAGCATTAGTGACATTATGAAAATGTTTGTTTTGTTCAACAGTAAGTTACAATATTCATGCAATGATTAAATTTAACTTTCATGCTGTAATTGTTTTAGTCAGAAATCAATCTGCTAGACTTAAAGCTGCAATAAACTGTTCAGTAAGCCTCCCTTACCGTTGCTACAGCTGTCACACAATAATAGTTGTGATCGATTTGCCACTTGAACTCAGCATCCCCACCAAGTGATGGTCCATGTGGAAAACATGGAAATAAAGGAGCACCGTTGGTCTTGTATTGCAAAGTAGAGCTAATTAAAGTAATACTTCACCCCACAAATTACTATATACTGTATGTGTGAACTACTCACCCTGTGTTACTTTGAATTACTGAGGTGAAGAATTGTTTTTAAAAACTGAGGAAATTAATGATGAATTGGACTAAAGCAGTTTGTATCTGTATCAACCGCAAAACTACAAAACATCTATTTACAAACTCTTACACAATTTGTTCAGAATAGACCAGGTCTCATTTATCCAGTCATTTGCTCGGCAGTTCACAAAAACAGACAGCTCTTTGGAACAGATGAGTTAACTGACAATGAAACTTATCTATACTTTCATCAAAGCCAGACTCTATTGTAGAAAACAGCAATTTTACCTCAGTTAACACAAAAGCTGCCTCAATCTGTAATTTGCTTGTGTTATTGTGTGACTTTTGTGAATCTGAACCAACCATTATAAAACAACAAAGTCACGCAATAACTCAGTAAAACTAACTAATCAAGGCATTTGTTGATCAGCAGCTCGTGTGTTCAGCAAGGTAGAATTACTATCGAAGGAGTCTGGCTTTGAAGAGAAAAGAGATAAGTTTCATCTTTAGCTGTTAGGGCTGTCTTTTTGGCAAGTACTGTGCATACGACTGGGTAATTAATATTGTTTTGCTGTTGTTAAAAATGCTCACTTATGACCTCAATTCATCAAAAAAAATTTCCATGTTTGGAGTCTTTATTTACCAGAGGCATGCAAGAAAGTAAGTTAAAGTTTTCTTCACAAATTTAATGTAACACAGGACGAGTGTCTGATATACAAAGTCATTTGGGGGCTTAAGTTCTCCTTTAAACTGTGTGTTACATTCAAATATTTTTTAAAAAATTTGTACGTGTTGTATTACACTTTGATAGAAAACCGACTATTAATAAACATACTTGGACAAGCAGCACAGTGATTATGTATTCTGTCTATATTCTGTTTATTTGTTCACAATATGTTTTACAAAAGAAAATGTTTTAGGGAGGGGAACTGATTTTTGGAAAACTGGAACACACAAACACTATCTAATTTGTAGGAATTTTTATATTTTCATAATGTAGCATGTAACCTCACATAAACATGTAGTTAGACAACTGCATACCCCTTGGTCTTCGAAATAACACTAGCTTTCTACTGTGATGAGGTAATTAGGAGTTGTGGCATGTGGAGGAATTCAAAGCTTGACAGACTTTTTGTATACTGTGATAGACAGCTGATCCCCAGGTTTAGGGAAAAGTCACTCAAATCTTGATCAGTGAGTATGCTCTGAGTTATGACATTATCTTATTATAAAACCATAACTGAGATGGAAGTGTTATTATGTTTTCTATTTCTTTAGCCAGACTAAAATGATGAAAGTTTCCCCCCCTCTTCACCTTATCTTTAAACAATTTAGTTCTGCTGTGAGTTTGATTTGGCATCTTACATCTCAGATATGCAGCAGAGTCTTGCATGTTTGCACAGCACATGTGTGACTCTGTGTTTGTGTGTGCATGTACTGAGCACACAAGGATATGCACAATCCTGTCATCACTATTTAAAGTAGGTCTCTCTTGCATCATTTCAAAATGCTTGACCATCTGTGGCCGTTCTCTCCATCCACAGAGGGACTTGGACAGAATGGCAGTGGCTAACAGTAAGCCCACTGTGTTTGCACAGGAACATGGTGCGAAATCTGTCATGGCCTTTGTTTATACGTGGGCACTGCTTTGTGTATCTCCCTGCTGAGGAGTGTGGGTCTTAGTCTGGAGTGGGCCTGCGACTTTTGTGTGGAGATTTTCTTATACACTATAATTGTGTTTCTGTGGCGTTATTGTCCTTCAGCAAATTAAGTCCCAGTTTGGCCTTAAAGGAACTGAATTACAGAAGTTGGCTAATATGAGCTTTTTCTGTAGATCCTGAATCCAAAAATATTTTATTTCCCTTACATCACCAACCAAAATAACCAAAATTAAAAAAAAAAAAAAATGTTTAAAGTTAGAGTCTATATTTAAGATTAGAGTGGCAGTTGGTTTGCTTCTGTTTTAAGACTTAACATCTGCATTGACAAGTTTTGTGACAAGCACAATTTTCCACTAATCTTCCAGTTGGCAAGTAGAAGGTGACAGAAAGTTTAAAATCTGCTGAGAATTCAGGTTGGTTAATTTTTTTTTCTGTACTCTGTACAAGCAACCACAAACTGCCACCTGAAACTATCATTTGCAAATGTAAGTCAACTTAACAAATAGCCATTTTTTAGTACGACTGGTCTTAGTATTACACTGTTCTGCAGTTCTGTGTGTGGTCTGCATCTGTTCTATCTATTTTAGTTGTTTAAATGTTGCTGTGATATGAGTGTTAAAGTGTCAATCATTTATGTTGCACTCCTTGTGCAATTTTTGTGGACAGTAGCAGATTTCATTTACTGCATATACATATAGTATTCTGTAAAGCTGTACTTGTTTCTGATAAATAGTACAGAATAAAGGTTAATACGAAATGAGGAATGAGGCAACCCCAGAGCGCCTAGCAGATTTGGGCAGGATAAGATTGGGGTGGGTAAATAGTGATGGAGTTTTTTTCACTGATTTTGCAATGTTGAAAGTTACATATGAACATATATAACATATAAAAACAAAGTCTGTATCTAAAAATGAATGTTTATATTTGGAATGGTGTTGTTACTTAACACTTTAGCAAGGAGATGCAATAAACTTTGATCACCAAAATTGTACAAGTGGCCAAACCATAATCACGAAAAGAATACAGAACAGACCTATAGGGCACAGGTACAGGGGCCCAAGAGTCAAGAGGCCCCTCTGGCCTGACAAAATTGTACTCAAATGAACATGTACGGACCCAAAAGAGACATAAAAAAATAAAAAGAGATGTGAAACAACTGCAAAGAGGCACATAATGACTACAAAAAGAAGCGAGACAACCAAAAACAAGACAAAAAAATTACTTCCTAGTGAAACAAAACCACAGAAAGATGCTTAACGACAAGACCACCACAAAGTCTGCATCACTTGCAGGGTGGGTCCTTTTGTGTATCTATGCCCAGGGGCCCATTTTATCATAATCTGCCCATGACCACAATCACGCTTTATCTACCATATGCAGATATTGTACAGTAATAAAAAAAGAACTAAAAATAATGTGGAAAAATGTGTTTTGTATGTTTTGCAAAAACATATTAACAGGCTGCAAGCCAAGTTGCACTCATCACATTTAATGTAGAAATTTCTCGAGGAGGATTTTCTTGCAGCCACATTAGCGAATGGAGTAAGGTGTTTACTGCACCAAAACAACTGCAGTAAAAACAGGTAGTGAAGCCACCAAACCTCACACCACACTGTCCCTCATTCTAACCACATGTCAAATCTAAAAAGCAAAAACAGAAACAGTTCAAGCACAGCAGGAACTCTCAAAAAGAATAAATCATTGTAACTTTAGCTGCAGAAAGAAAATTATTGTGGCGCTTGTAGTGACATATTTGAAAATCTTGCACTATCCATTCGTTATGTTTTTAGTGTTGCGTGTTCATGGCGTTTAGCGGTGTTGGTGAGCATACAAAGACAAGCAGAGCATTCCTTAAATGGAAACATTATACATATTCTGTGCAGCAAAATCATTAAGCTATAAAAGAGAAGCAAATCAAACATTTGTCCCTCACTGCCACCGAGGGCCACCGATCAGCGCAGGCAGCTTTACACGTGGAGCTATTTTGAGAGATAGAGACAAGAGACAACTTTGGGATGATTGACAAGCAACAGCTGGGAAGGAGGATAACACCAGCCTGGAATACAGTGTCACAGGAACACAGGTGTCAGTCACAGCGGCTAATTAAAACAAAGCCAGCAGTGTTAATGAGAAATGATGAGTGAATGTGCTGCAGCTCTCATTTCTGCCAGTTTACCTTTGACAAACCTATCAGCAAAGAAAGACTCTGTGATCTCAAGAAAGTTTGTAGACAAAGGAGAATTAATTGACTCTGACAAGCAATCATCTCACTCTGGTACTGAACAGAGTGGTGTTGGATTAGCATTACCACTTTCCATGGCATCAAAAACATCAGATTTGCAATATAAAATCCTGAGTTGTATTCTACTACTCATCTATATGCATGTTTAAATTTAAGACAACGACGACTCCAAGCATGACATGAAAGCTCCTCTGCACTTCACTCACTGAGGGCCATTTCCCATGTGATGCAGGTTGCCTTTGATATGGGAAGAGAATAGCAAAACCTCATTTTATGATTCAAATAAGCCAATTAAGGTTAGCTCAGTAACAACCTCTCTGGGTTTATGTATGCAGAGGCTTTCGGGGAAGTGCTTAGTCTATAGATGCCATCCTGAGTCACACAACTACATCCAATCTCACCTTAGTGAGAGGGATCAGAGGAGGACCATCAGACTCAGAAGATTTTTTTACACCACCACTTAATGAAATGAGGAGCTGGTAAAGGTACTTTTAGTAACTGCAGAGCTGCCCTCTGCAATGCTTTGCCTAATGAGCTGCAATCTATAACAACTACATCTACATTAAGCTCAACTGCTATGTATTTTTATTTTCATTGTGTGACTGACGCAGCTATACAGGTCACCAAGAGCTGAGTGGGCAATTCTTTAGAGGATGTGAGTCCAAAATCACTAATCTGTTTCACTTCTCTCTTCTGCAGCAATGATTGATGTGATGAGAGCTCTTCGAAATAAGAAATTCATGTGAAACTCTTGCTGATGTAGTGAAAAATCACCATCACACTAAAGTGAAAAATAACTTAAATTGCAAGGTTTCAATTTAAAAAAACAAATAGAAGAGACTTAAAACATGAAATTTCATAGGAATATCACAGTCTCAGAAAAAACGGACATGGTCCTTAAATTACCATAAATTGTTATGGTAGCTAAAGGTTGCTTATTTACACATCCAGCAGAGATTGAACTAAAATTAGGATTTATTTGGAGTTGTATTAGTGCCCATATAATGAATGTTAGTCCAATGTTCGCTGGGTCTCCACCAAAACTGAAGTAAATATCTGGCTTTTTAGGTGCTACTATTAGCTCTTATCCAGTTAGTTACTAACTTTGTCTTACATAAGGTGTTAGGCATATAGCATAGAGTCAGTGCATGTTTATCAAAGCGTTTAAACCTAAAATAGCTGCATGCATTGGCTGAAAACTACACTGAGAACCTAAAGGGTGAACCATCAGTAATTTTGGGCCCATGAAACCAAAACAATGAGGTGAAAGATATAATAAAGCTGCATAGAGCTGGCTGATAATTTTCTGTGGATGTCTCACAAAAAAGTGACCTCTTTCACATTGCCCTTTTAACCATATTCTAAACTTAAGTAAAAGTACAATTACACCAATTAAAAATGACTCAACTAAATATGAAAATTATAATTTGAGACACCTACTCAAGGTAAAAAAAAGTGCTTGGTTCATAAATTACTTTTAAGTACAAGTAACTTTGGTGGCGTGTGCCCGCCAGTGCAAAATCATGAAAAAAACAGCACTTGTTTTTTTTCTTTTAATGAAGTAAAACAGAAGCAGATATGAATCTCCCACTCACCTCTTCCTCTCTATCTTATCATAACATCAGAGATTAACATTACATATGAACTTACTTTAACATAGCTTCTATTAGCCTATTAGCCATCTCACAACATTTTTGCCTCAAGTATGTGCGACTTACTTTAATGAGCTTGCAAAGTTAGAAAATGAGTTTTTAAAAGCAGAGAACTGAATGTTTTTCTGGAAACAGCATGCATTTCAACTGTTGTAACAGTTATTGTTTTTAGATTTTGATATTAAAAAAAGTGAGGCCAGATGCGGCCAGGAAGTGTTGCTGTAAGCTGCCTCTTGTTCTGGGTTTTGCTCCGCCACCATGACATTGCTGTCTACAGACACTTGGTTCTTCTTTTTTTTTTTACACACAGCTGCCACTTTGCATCTGCAGTAAAGGTGCTATTTGTGCATAAATGATTGTCTCAAAATTATACTTGAGTAAAAAGTAGAGGTAAATTTTAAAAGATGGAATTTAAAAAGTATTCGTTGCTTAAAAAACTTTTCTTTTTTTTTTACTAATGTTGAACTACTTGTGGTGTGTTACTAACCACCCATGTCCATGTTAATGTACTGTAAAAACACTGTGGCAGCTTTTAAGCCAGCATCTTCAAACAGGAGGAGAGCTCCATGGTGGGATAGCAGGGGAATGAGATGGTATGTCACTTAATGCTCACTAAATAATATCTTTTAAATCCAATGTGAATGTTTTAATATGCAATATTTGTATTTAAACACTGAAGTTCACTATTACTGCAAATAAATCAGCAATAAAATGTCTAATAGAATTCAACTGTGCAGCACTTTCAAAAATATATGTCATCCCAGTTAATTATGGTATTGGCCCTCTATGAAACTGAGGTTCCACTATGTCAAAACAGTCCAAGTTCCCTGATTTAAAGGAACATGCAGATTACATTTGATGTCAGCACAACTTGGAAAACAAGTTAGTGATAGCATACTGTCATTTTAGATGGCATCAGTGGACAATTTGCTGTTGCATGCTTGAAGCTCTCTACTCTTGTTCTGAAGGCTTGAGTGTGCTTTGCACTAAACATTGTGTATATCAGCTCATCTCATAAGAAGAGAATTCCCCTCCCGTACCAGATCCAGACTCTTGGAAAGAGTTATCTTCAGCTGTTTGAAGCTTGCGGCGTAGATTGTCTCTCTCTGTTTTCAGGGTCTGAAATTCCCTCAGTAGACTCCTTAGCAGTTTCTTGTAGCAGGTACATGACAGAGTTGAATTCTGCTGAGACTGGTCAATCTGGCATACGTCTGTTATTACGGAGACGTTGAAAGGAAACTGATCTGCATCTTCTTTGGAATAAACTGTCATACAAGAGAAATTGCAGGTTATGATTGCAAAACATCCCACTGTGGAAACATATTACATCATGTGCTGTGACCTATCTTGTATTTATAAGAAAAAAAAAGTTGCTCACAACTTACATGCAAGGCGCAGGGAGATATTGAGAGTGGCTTGTATCATACACAACACTCCTAAAGTTAAAATCACAACTCTGAGTAGTCTTCTGGGCATCATACCTGCACACAAACATACACACACTGTTCAGATGGTCATTGATTCGGGACAATGCCACTGCTATCTGACTTCCGTCAATATTTGATCATACTTTGGTTTGAGGTGACTAGTTCCTTTGATGTGTCTTGCAAAACTGTTTTTAAATCAAAGTTCTTTTAGGTTGATAGATTGAAAACAACACAAAAGAGAAACACAAAATACTTAAAAAGACACAAAAATGCCAAAGACACAAAAGGGCCAAAACAGAGATTCAAACAGCAAAAAGGTAGAGTAAAATTTACAAAATATATGAGCAGCAATCATTTTGCAATTCCTAATGAATATTGCTATTTTTCAAGACTTTTAACTGAATATATCAATTAATGATTATGTACTTAATTTTGCTCTTACCTGACTGCTTAGTGCCATCCTTTCTTGCTTCAGTCCCCTGAAGCTCGTGTATCGTGGTGAAGTCACAAAGTTCCAACTCATTCGCCATGGTGAGCCACCGTGTGAACGTTCGGCCTAAATTCACTGCTGGTCTTACAACAACACCAAAGGTCCCTACACTGTCTGTTATGCCACTTTGAGGGTATTTCTCATGTCTCTCAAAGGAAGGAAGTTGGTTTTGGTTCAGGAAATGCATAGTTTAAAGTTAGATCTTATTATGAGTCACCCTCTAAATAGATCATATTTAGTCAAAAAAGGCCAAATTAATTGCTGTACACATATTTAATGAGTCACCTTTCACTGTATATGAAAACTAATTAGGTCTCATCCCTTTCATAGAAATCTTTAACAGCTAATTTTCATGCAGTTCCAAATTGTCAAAAATGGAAAAGACAGCTTAATTATTAAGGGCCTGAACCAGGTAGATGTTTTTCCTTTTTTTTAGTTAATTGATCTGCAAGATTTAAGTGAACTCTGATGTGCTAAATTGTTTCAATGTTTTGTATTTCCCCTAACACACTTGTGACTATTGCAAATTGGTGCAACAGCTTTAATACTATTGCTACATGACAATGAAACTTCATCCTGCTATTTGTTTTTGTCTAGCCACAAGAACTTACAGCACTGGCAAAGGACTCTGACCAAACAGCAGGTAAAGTATCACCTGGAAAGACGACTCCAGCCACAATATGCTTCACCAGCTACACCATTACATGCTTCTTCCGTGGATTGTATAAAAGGAGTATGGATTCATAGTGATTGTATTTATACATGACTCTTACAAAATCAGATTTTAAAAAGAAAAAACATAAAGAGCCCACCTATTATTCCCGAAGCCTTGATTGCTAATTGAAAAGCAACAGGTGTTTGCTCATGTGACGAGTCAGGTGCAGTTGGCAAGTTGTATTTAAGTCTTGTTCAAACTGCCAGCCTAAATCTGTTTTTTTGGCATGTCCAGATTGTATCCAGATTGATTTTAGTGAGTCTGCACAGCAAAAACCCACATGAAATGTGATTTTTGCAAATCAGATCCAAATCTTATTTGGATTAGGTTTGAAATGCGAATCCAAACCAGTCCGGATTCTCTGGCAGTTAAAATTAGATTTCGAAGAGTCTTTTGCGTCACTCACTAAGCGACCAACAACAAAGATGCCAAGTCAAGAGTGATGAAAGTGCTGCGCAGAATTCATGCTGCTTTTAGCAGGACCTATGGAGGATGACATGGAGAGCAGCAATCCGTGGGCAGACGCCAAAATAAACTGTTGCTGGCAGTTTGCAGGCACCTAAAAACAATAGCATTACGCAGCATGTTATTTTAGAGGGCAAAATCATGAACCTACATTTTTTATGCTTCTGCACAGGAAACCTGCGTCACCAGCATAGCAATGTAGTTACTAACGCCTACATCATTACCACAGCAACCTGTGCAAGATACATCTGCATACAGAGCGGGTCCTCTTCCACAGAGTCTGCCGAGTTGTTTCTACAATAGCCCAGAACGGACAAATCAGGCACTGGCTCCAGATAGGCCCATTTGCATTTTGGCGTTATTGCATCAGCCACCATATTTCTCCTACACGCTTGGCACACGGGAGAGTTTCAGTTTTACAACCTTGCTGCTAGATGCCACTAAATCCTACATATAAGACCTTTAAAGATCTGATTTGAAAAATAAATCTGATTTGTCTGCAGTGTTAATGTTGCCTTAATGTTCTGAATGGTGCTATTTTAATGTCAATTTGGGTTTCACACTTATTCTGTTGAATTATACCAACATGTTCTCATCCCAACTTGTCAAATACTGCCTCTTTGTCAGTAGCTTTACACGTGACATGCTAGGAATCCTCCTGTGTCAGTTATAGATGTTCAGGGTAAGCGTGTCAACTTATGCACGTTACATGCATTGTATCTTTTCAAAATACACTTTCATTTTCACAAGAAATGTACTGTTTCTCCTTGTTAAATGCATACAGTCTTACACAGGTAAAACACTGTTTTTAGGTTTGTTATCTTAGTTTTAGGCATCAAAAGAAAAAGACAAGAAAAAGAAAAAGAAACATGGTTTGGCTTAAAAGAAGTATGGCTGTTGGTAACATAATGTCACATTATGTTACATATACGTCACTAGCGTAGCATGCTCTACATTATAACACACTGCATTATTATACAAACCACTTCACTGACTTTTGGTTTTACACAGGAAACAAACAGCAAACTTCTGAGTGAAAGTACAGAGTTTGTCTGACCCATTCACCTCCCCTTCGGCCTACTCTATATGGACTTTTGCATTCTTTATACTACAGTAGTTGGCGGCGGCATCACAAACTGACGCTAATGTAAAATACTCTTGCAAACGATGTTTCTGTGAGTCTGTAAGTGACACCGAGATAAAAAAAAACGGTGGTACTGAATATCAAAACATTTAAAAATGTTCATCTCAGTGTTTAAAATCCAAAACCACACAAAAATGTGACATCATAAAAAATTGTCCTATTTTACCACAACCCAGAATCTAAGGAGGAATGACCTCACGTGTCTGTAAACAAAAATAGAATGACTTTAACTTCACTTCAGTAATCTATTATCAGAGTGCAGTGTAAAAATGCAGCATTTGTTCCAAAAAGTGGACTATACGCTCATGTATCACAAGCTGATCTGAAACTAACACTGGAAACATGAATCATAAATGTATTTTAATTAAATGGAATTATTGAATTTATTAAATGTCACAACACTGTGCAGCACATTCAGAGCCAATTCACAATTTACCACTAGCTCACACACTTTGCCCTGCATTTTCAGCAAGAACATGAGATCACAAGAAAATTGACAATAGCGACAGCTGGCTGTTGAACATTTAGTGACAGGTATTAACTAACGCGTGCAGGGTGTGATGAAACGAGAACGCAGAAGTATGCAAACGGCTGTCAACCTTACAGTTAAGATGAAAACAGGAATATGTGAATTACACGTGATAAGGCTCCAACATACACTGATCCCTGTTCATTATTAATTATTAATGTATGAACTCTGATCTGCTCAATTTAATATTTTCTCTAGAGGTGAATGCCAGGGTAAAAACATGTTAACAG